>NC_028456.1:15525529-15557761 GCF_000263155.2 Setaria italica
CGCAGCACCGACAGCAGATGTTAGCATGCCCTAGTGTAATCTAAGTGTTCAATTGGGGGGGCGGGGGGAGGCCTCTAGTACTGGTTGAGGGCTTCCCCGAGTACTAGAGGTCACCCTCTAGTACCGAGTGGAGGCTCCAAATCCCTCGAGCTGCGGTCCTTCTAAACTCATCACACGAGCACACACAAGCAATCAAGGGAATATAATAATAAAACACTACATCAAATAGAGAAAAACAAGATCAAAAAGCCAATCTATGCATTAAGATGAACTTGTGGACACAAGAAGCACTTTAAAAGGATCTAAAATGCTAAAGATATGCACTAAACAAGATGCAAGGGCTTGCTGGCGAAGATTTACAATTTTCAGGGGCTAAACTTGAAGAAACTGAGGGCTAAAACATAAATATATGCATAAACTGAAGGTTTAATGCGTAAAAGAGCAAGTCTAGGATGGCGGGCACTATTATGCAGAAGCTCAGGTGCTTAAGCGAAAGAAATAGGACCTAGATCTAAAGATCTTTGAACTACGTGGGACCGCAGTGCAAAAACTAGAAAGCAAGGGGTCTCTTTAGCAAAAAGCATGGTGCGACACGGGAGTTGACCGGTACAGTCGACTCCGGTCAGATCTAATCCGAGCCGTCAGATTTAGATCGGGTGGTTGCGGTCGACTATGACTAAAGTGGTAGCGCACTGGTGGCGGAGGACGGCGGCAAGCGGCGGCGGACTCACCGGAATCCGCTCAAAAGCGAGCTTCCCGGTATGGTTTTGGATGTGGTTTGGCCCTAGATCAAGCTGAGGACACCGCGAACGCATCTAGAGTGTTGCCGTGAAGGGTTGTAAGGTGGAGGCAACGCGTGGCTCGGCGAGGCGGTGCGGCAGCGACAGATGTGGCTCCGGTGAGCGTGAACATGCAGGTAAAGCCACTGGCGAGCACAAAAACCCCGCAGGTGGCCTCATCAACCTCTTGTGGATCTTCAGGCGGAGCTCTTGGCGACGAAGAGGCAACGGCGGCGGAGATCAGCGGGGTTTCTTATATTTCATAATAAGACAAATATTTGTTTGCAAATATTTTGAAAAACAAAATGAAATGTTGGAGTTTGAATGGTAAAAGTTAGTGGATAGTTATATTATATGTAAATGCAGACAGTAAACGTTACAGATGTTCCAACCTGCCTAATGCATCAAATTTCATTTTAAAAATATATGAATAAATAATATTTCATTTTAAAATTTTCACTTTAGACTTTTAAGGTGAACGGATAGGTCCATACAACTATTAAGTATATAATAATATAAAAACTTCTTTTCTTTTGTAATATATCTTCTTTTAAAATAGCATAAACAACTTACCCTCTTGTTTCATAAAACAGCTATTTGTTTGCAAATATTTTGGAAAAAAAATTAGAGTTTGAATAGTAAAAGTTAGTGGCTAGTTATATTATCTGTAAACGGAGAGAGTAAACATTATAGATGTTCCAACCTGCCTAATGTATCAATTTCATTTTAAAAATATATAAATAAGTAAAACACCCATTCAGTATAGGGCTCGTATTTTTTTAGATTTATTCTAAAAACCAACAAAACTGTTTTTTCAATGGTAGGTGATTAGCCCGTTGATAGCAAGGCGCATGCATGTATTTACAACAAGTGAGTATGTGTGTGTATAAATTTAATAAACATATATATATTTGTACTGTAATTCAAAAAAGTAAAAAAAAATAAAAGACTCCTGGATACTTGTGTGCGGATCATCGTACGTGACAATGTATCTGTCGCGCGGGAATCATATTCATGAACGAAAATGAGATGTGTTGCCAAATCTCGTATGAGTGTGTGACACCTCTGCCCCACCGTATAGCATAGTATAGACTGTCAGTGTGCGCGTGGGTGGGACTAGGGGTGTTGAGCAGTTATAGTAACTACGGTTATAAGTCTGTAAAGTACCATAGGTGTTGCCAATTAAATCGGTGCAAAGAGCCAATTGAGGAGCCCATAAAAGGCAGCGACGAGGCCTTTCATAGTTCATATTTTCGACCCCTTTCAGTATCGATCGTACCGTTTTGTGCAATATCTTCAAAAGAAATTATGCATGCTAGGATTAGGAAGAATCGGGCATGGAGCTTCCACTACAATATCTGGTCATCAAGGGGGGAAGAGAGATCTTTGCAGTGTGGCAACTCTTTTCCGAGCAATTTGAGTGCATCAGACCTTGTCGTAATGATATTGTGTTAATTTGAAAAGACCAATATGGGGCTGCTGCTTGGTTGCTGACCTTCGGGAGAAAGGTATGGTAAATTGTGGCTACCAACCAAGCAGCCCCTACGTGTCTTTTATGCTTCAGGGGAATTTATTGACTATAATTTTTGGGAACTGTTGTAGCACGACAAAGAAACGACGGGGCCATTCGATAGGTTCATCCCTTTAGCTTGTGTTATCGATTCCTCTATTTTAACTCAGCTAAATAGTTGTAAAAACTTAGCTGCAGAATCCAGAATTGTTTCCATTTTCAAGAAAAAAAACAAGTAGCTGCCCGGCCCGCTGCCTTTCAAGAACACCGTCGCTACACACCCGCAGGAAGAAAAAGAAAGAGCAATTCTCTTCTAGGAACCGAGACACAAAGCCCCATGCACATCGTAGCCCTATCCTTCAGACAAAAAGAAAGTGGGTTTTGTAGTCCAATTTAGAAGTTCTTGCATAGTGAAAATAATTTAGGAACAGAACATCATCGACCAACAATTCCCAATGAAAAAACGCCATCAACCACTTTGTAAATAACTTAAGAAATGTTTCAATTAGACTAATTACAAAATGCATGAGCAGTTGAGAAAATTCTAAAGAAAGTCGGTGAATAACCATTGGCATTCGGGAAGAAATTAAAAACACTCAGCAAATTTTGAAAATCTTATATTGAGGTAATTTCAGCCTAGGAAATGACTTGAAGAAACCCTTTACTGTTGTTACCACAAGCAAACGAGCTTTGTACTTTTAGAAAGTTTTTATTCTTAACCGGAGTTACAGCTATATATATAGTTGGTTATAGAGTAACCATTGCTTCCATGATGCCGTAAGAAGCCTACTTCGACCAATGTTTGTTTAGTAGCTAAATCTGACGCCGTTCCATCCAAACAAGCCCATCCACACATATGTATCGTCCCCTCATTTCTTGGTTTGCTGGTATAGCTTGTAATGAATCTTGGCCACGTTAAGATCTTAATCTTAATTAGGGACATTGCTCGTATGTAGAACAAATCCATGGTATCAAGATTAAAACGTATTTCCTCCGTTCCGTTCCAAGTTATGGATCGTTTTAGTTTTTCTAAATTTAAAGATTTTGCTACACATAATTAATATATATCTAATTACTTAGTAAAAAAATATGAATCCTAAAACAACTTATAATTTAGAATGGAGTGAGTATATACCATGCTAAGATGACACTTGCCCGATCAGCCTAATGCGTCCCATATTCCCTGCTGCTGCTTGCTGTATTCTCCTTTTCCTCCCTCGATTAAACTTGAACCATCCGTTCTCTTTGCATGGTCCAACGAACTACTACGCGCCAAGGTAGATACTACTGCCAGTGCAACGTTCCTCACGTGCCACCTCGAACTCTAGCTCCATACACACGTAGCACTCCTACTACCCTACAAGAAGCCTGCAGCCACACAGAGCACTGAAACTATCGGCAACTCCCCGCCAACCGCAACCGGGCTCCAAGCCAGACCCGTCGCCGTCCCGGCTCCCGCCGCAGATTCGCGCCTCGCGGGCCGCTGCTCCCGACACCATCAAAACGACGCGTCCACAGCTCTCTCGCCCCCCCACGCACGCACACACACACACACAGAACGCGTGCTCATCCGGCCTCGCGCGCGCGGTGACCGGTGTGGGTAAGCCAGCGGCCTGATCGAGCAACGTAGCTAGCTAGCTAGAGGGCGCGATCGATGGCCCTGCAGGTCGCCGCCGGCGTGGCGTGCTGCTGCCCTCCTCCTCCGCTCCCCTGCGGCGGGCGGCGGCATCCGCGTGCGGCGGCGCTCGGCCGCCCGCCCCGCGCGGTGGCGTCCTCCGGCGCGGCGGCGGTGGTCGAGGAGGGCGAGGGCAAGGTGAGGCTGGGCGAGTCCGGCGTCGCGGTCACCAAGCTCGGCATCGGCGCGTGGTCTTGGGGCGACACCACCTACTGGAACGACTCCGAGTGGGACGGTACGTGCCTCTGCTGCTTCGTCTCCTGAATTCCTGCTGCTCATGCTTCTCGTGCGCACGAGCTGCTTGTTTCATGGCCTGCAAGGAACAGTATTCCCTGCATGCATGTGTAACTTGCACGGATGTCGTCGCGCTCGCGCCAACCAAAATTAAATCGGCATGCATGTTCCCCCTTTCTTCCTATGATCTCGATCTGCAATACTTTTTAGTTGCGCCAGGATTATCTGTATATCGCTTCTACCCTTTTCAGCGTTAATTCACCATGCCAATGGCAACGCGATCGATGTACTCTGTTGCGGATGTAAAAGCTAATTGGCTCCTTCGTCTAACTAATTATTGGCAGAAAGGAGACTGAAGGAGGCGCAGGAAGCATTCGATTCGAGCATCGATAACGGGATGACTTTCTTCGATACCGCCGAAGTGTACGGTACAGCGGTAAGATTCTCACTCGTTCTTCCCTACTTCTTCCAAGTTCAACTCTGAAGGCACGTTTAATTTAACTCAAAACCCTTGTGTCCTTCAGCTGATGGGAGCAGTCAACTCTGAAAGTTTACTAGGAGGGTAAATGTGCCATCTTCCAATATTTATCACTTTCTGCAAAATGACTGTAAGTCACAGTAATACTCATCATGCGAGATGTATGTCTTGCCATCAGATTCATCAAGGAAAGGCAGCAGAAGGAGCAGATTGAGGTCGCCGTCGCGACAAAGTTTGCTGCCCTCCCATGGAGATTTGGCCGAGGAAGCGTTCTTTCTGCACTGAAGAAATCGCTAGACCGTCTTGGCCTACCCTCGGTTGAGCTCTACCAACTTCACTGGTCGGTTTTCCTCTGCTTTCTCTGACTCATTTGCCTATCAGTAAATTCTTGTCATTTTTAACTGATCCATTCTCATTTTTACCTTTTTAGGCCAGGGATATGGGGGAACGAAGGTATATATATATCCAATGCAACCTATCCTTGGCGAAACTAAATCTGTTTGCCTATAGTGCCTTGTAGCATCAGTAAACCTTATTTTTCTGACATGGCTGAGCATGATCCATTTCAGCTTACCTTGATGGCCTGGCGGATGCTTATGAGCAAGGCCTTGTGAAGGCTGTTGGAGTCTCAAACTACAACGGTTTGTATTCTGACTTTGGCTTGCGAATGATCCAGTGTTCACCTTTCGCTGCCTCTATTTTAGTAAAGTTCATTGGAATAACGCAATCTGTATCATGATCTCTTATATAGAGAAGCGCCTTCGGGATGCACATGCGCGCCTGAAGAAGAGGGGTGTTCCACTTGCTGCAAACCAGGTGAATTACAGCCTGATATACAGAACTCCTGAGTTGAATGGTGTGAAGGCAGCTTGTGATGAGCTCGGCATCACCTTGATTGCCTATTCCCCAATAGCACAAGGTAGGAACCAGTCCCTTAATTTTCTCTACCCAATTATCTCATAGCATTGAACAGTTTTAATTTGAAGTATGCCCAATCTAGTTCTTTCTTTTCTAATCTCATTTCCTGCACTTAACTTATTATTCCGGTTATTCAGGTGTTTTGACAGGGAAATACACTCCAGAAAATCCCCCTACCGGTCCTCGAGCAAATACATACACTCCTGAGTTCCTCACCAAGGTCAGATTTCCGTATATTAGAGCTAGCTAATAGTTGCACTGACACGCAGCTTCAACCTCTGCAATTCAACATTGTTGTCTGGAACCTGAAGATGCTTCATGTATTATGTGTACACAGCTCCAACCACTCATGAACAGGATCAAAGAGATTGGAGCAAGCTATGGCAAGAATCCAACCCAGGTACCTACAAAAGCATGGAGCATCTCAAAATCAAAGGCATTGGGATCAATAATGAGATATTGAGATGTATGAACACGGCTGATCTTCCCTATGTTCCAGGTGTCTCTGAACTGGCTGACCTGCCAGGGGAACGTGGTGCCGATCCCCGGGGCCAAGAATGCCACCCAGGCCAAGGAGTTCGCCGGTGCGCTCGGGTGGAGCCTGACCGGCGACGAGGTCGAAGAGCTTCGGACTCTGGCGCGCGAGATCAAGGGCATCAAGATGCCCATCGAGGAGTCGTGAATACTTTGCATTTCACCATCCAATGGAATGTCGCTGATAGGAGATTAACGTTCTTTTATAAGGGAGAAAAAAACACTAAGATGCAGAAATGAAACAGAAGTTTCAGCATGTGTAAGTAGAAAATGGTTATATATAGCTGACATTGGTTCTCAACCTCTCACGCCTAAACACTGTAAGATATGTAATGTAAGTATGTAGCATATTCATTTGCCAAAAGCAGGGTTGCAGGGGTGGCACATCCAGCATCCATAGAGCATGTCCAGTGTGTGTGCAATGGTTATAAAAATCACATGAAGAAATGGCTTATCGATTTATGCCAAATTGCTCTCAGACCCCCTTAACAAATTGAAATACCTTAAGCGTGAAATGATGCCAGTAAATATGATGCTGACCCAACCATATCTGAGGCTCAGGCCATTAGCTTCATGACAATAGGCAAATTTCACCTCTCCTCCTACCTTATCAAGTTGTGTGTTTCTTTGTGTTGCTACTTGGGAGGTCTCCTCTTGTGCCTAATATTCCTAGGGACCCTGTTAATACCATCTTTTTTTCATTATGTCTTATTTTCCTTCTCCCGATTATATTTCTTGTGTTGTCTAGCTCTTATTCCACCATTGGGGTTCTATTTTAGCTCATTAATTGTTACGCAAAACATTCCATAATCATGCAATTGAAATTGAAGCTATTTGTAATATTTATAACCTCAAAGGTCGCTATATAAAACATTTCATTTCAGGAGCAGCTTCAACTCAAGCTGATGATCGTTAAGCTCCTGTATGTGAGAGGAAGAGTTAGGGATGAGAGAGTGTGTGGAAAAATAGACTTTAATTCAACAAACCTATCTACGAAGACAAAAATCTGATGTGGATACTAAGTTGGTTACACCGTTTTACATCGCTCTATTATTGTTGGCTAGGTGCCATTACAAAATTATAGTTATTTGCTATCACACAGTCACCATTAAAATAGTATTTAATCATAGCTAATGAAAAGCATTTTTTCATCCATAAAAGTGGGGTCCACATGTCAAATATGTTTGGTAATTTGTTACGAGGAATTTAAAAGAATTCGAAACCACAAATCATATTTGGAGCCGCTACTACTTGTTTCGTTGTGATTAGAAATAAATAATATTGTATTTGACAATATGGGTTACCCACTCAATTATTTATTGGCTTTGTACCTAAGATACTCCCTCTGTCTCAAATTACTATTCATTTTGACATACAAGGTCCATAGCAAAAACTATGTATTCAAAACAAACAGTAATTTGGGATGGAGGGAGTATTATTTAGAGGCCTGGTTCACGGGAGTGGCAATGTGGCATATCAGCGATTGGAGCAGGTGGGTAGGAAGTACTTTTATCCAGCCATGGGGGGACGATCCAGTCTACTGATTGATAATCAATAGCACTTCCTTAGATATCTTAAAACTTGTCTGTAACTTTTGTGGGATCTATGAGTATCATAGTTATGTAGAGGCCGGTATCTCAAGATCAACTTGTTATAATTGTCTTAAATCCAATAAAAACTTGCTTTCATCTCAAAATAAAGTTACGTGCATGTGCAGATACAGTAGATCACGCTTAATACCAGCTATTCGCATAGGAATGAGTAATCTTCTCGGCAAATAACATGCCATCTCTTAATCTGTTCTGCACACCAGTGTTTCAGTCCGTAAAATAGATAGTTTTCCTATTGCAAATTACACAGTTAACAATTATGAATCAGTAACTATATACACACATCCTACCAGCACTGTCAATGAGAGTTCAAAATTTCAGCATCAGACTTCAGAAAACTTTCTTTGATAGCAGAGAGTTTGGCGCACACATCTCGCATTCCAGGCCTATCACTCGGGGATTCCATGGAACATGACAGACCAAGTGCAACCAGGGGGGCAATGTAGCTCTGCAGCCATACCTCTGTACACGGTTGGGATTCCTCACGCACCATTTGAGGATCTACAACCTCTGCAAGTCTATCTGGGAACATGGAGTCAGTAAAATTGTGAAGGTTAAGTCCATCAATAAAAAAATCATCGGTCGGCTGCTTTCCCGTTATCATCTCCAAAAGAAGAACCCCAAAACTGTATACATCACCTCCTGTGGTGATTTCGGAGCCCATGCCGTACTCTGCAAAAGTGAATTAATCGCTTTAAGTTCAAGAAAAGTTTTAGGTGTGAAAAATGAAAGAATTATACTCACCAGGAGCCATGTAGCCAATTGTTCCTCCAACTTCGGCCAGGCTTTTTGGAACAATGAGACCTGGAAATAGAAACTTTGCAGACCCAAAGTCACCAAGACGAGCGGTCATGTCGATATCTAAAAGAATATTGCTTGGCTTCAAATCACAATGAACCAGAGGAGGAGTAACTTGATTGTGGACATAATCGAGAGCAGAAGCCACATCTGCAGCAATGCATATCCTCTGGCCTAAGCTTAACACTCTCTCCGGCATACCACTGTAGTACTCACAGTGCAACCATCTTTCAAGGCTTCCATTAACCATGAACTTGAAGATTAGTGCTTTGAACTCATGGTTTTCTGTATCCAACGTCGAGCATAGGGTAACAGGTCGCATTAAATTGCGATGACGGGTGCTCCGCAGCACCTCGCACTCAATAAAGTAACTCTTATATGCTCCAGGTTCATTCAAGTTGAATACTTTGATAGCAACTAGGCTCCTGTCATATTTGAACCTACCAACATAAACTGATCCAGTACGGGTTGAGCTGATTGTATGTACCGTAGAAAAGCAATTGGTAGCTTTCAAGATGTCACCATATGAAACCTTCTTTAGTGTTTCATTGTTGCTGCATGGAAAAGCTTGCACTTCTCTTCTCTTTGTCTGGACAACGGAACGGATAATTCTCAATATGTCCTCCCACCGTGGAAACTCAAACACTCTTTTCTTCCAAAGAGTCACCACAAACCATAACAATAATATTAAAGCAATAATAACTGATGGTATCACTATCAGTGGCAGCAGCGCAACACCATGGTTCTTTGATTCAGTGGCGACATCACAAATTGGCAGTGCTAGTGGTGTGGGAGACCTTGAACAGAGTCCTTTGTTGCCATCCAAAATTACAACAGTTGAATTTTGAAACAAGCCACCAGTTGGAATTGGTCCATCAAAATTGTTGTGAGAGAGATCGAGTTTCTGTAACAGAGTGAAGTTCTCGAGGAATTCCGGAACATTACCAGATAAGTCATTCCAAGAAAGGTCAAGGTACTGGATTGACAGCAACACCCCTAAAGCTGGACGAATACTTCCATTGATCAGATTGTTGGAGATATTTATAAGAACAGTAGTTTCCATACGGCCAATACGATCTGGTAATTCCCCTGTAAGATTGTTGAAGGACAGGTCCACACCCAAAGGAAGGGGAGGACCAGCAAATAGTTCGTTTGGTAACAATCCCCCAAGGCTGTTAGATGACAAATTTAACTGAAGCATCATCGAGCACTGACCTAAACTACTAGGTATGTTTCCACTCAAATCATTGTCATCAAGGAAAAGCTCTCCTAATTGACTAATGTTACCGATTGAGGAAGGGATGTGACCTGATAATTTATTCTTGGATAGGTTCAGGATAAATAGGCTCTGGAGGTTCCCCATTGTAGTTGGTATGCTTCCTGAGAGCAAATTGTTTTCCATGCTAAGCGCAGTGAGATTAACAAGATTGTTTATCTCAACAGGTATAGAGCCTGATATTCTGTTCGACCCAAGAAACAAATATTCAAGGCTTGTGGAAAGATTACCGATTGATCTAGGTAGGCTGCCATTCAGCATATTTCCCTCCAAGGACAATTTTGTCAGCTGGGTGCAATTTGTTAGGGAGGCAAGGAATTGCCAATGATATGCTTCTAGCTGATTCATTCCTAAAAGCACCTGATGCAATTTTGCTAACGATCCAAGAGATGGAACACGGCCATGCAGGGAGTTATTTGAAAGGTCAAGAACTTGGAGATTTGACGCGTTTTCTAGTGAAGGAGGGATCAAGCCCACCAGATTGTTGCTTTGCATGATAAGGACTTGGAGATTTGGTAGTGAGTAACCAATGTCAGATGGTAACTGCCCAACAAGGCCGTTGCTGCCTAAGCTGAAGTATCTGGGTGAAGACATATTGTAAAGAGGCAGGGGGACATGCCCTGACAAGCTATTGAAACTCAGATCCAGTTCAAGAAGTTTCGAAATGTGCCGCAAACTTTCTGGAATTGATCCTGTAAGTATATTTTGGCCTAGTAACATAAAGAGGAGAGAAGAAACATTTCCTATTGAAGGAGGTATGCTTCCAGAAAAGAAATTCTCAGTAACACAAAGGTACTTGAGGGATGTGACCTTATCAAATGGAGGGATAAAACCAGCCAAAGAATTCCTCTGGAGATCAACCGTAGTAAGTCTAGATGAGTTAGTAAACAAAGTAGTAGGGATCGCTCCTGTGAGGTTATTGTGTGAGAGGATTAACTTGCTGAGTGAGGAGCTACTGGCCAACGAGTGAGGGATAACACCAGTAAGACTGTTGTTTGCAAGATTGACATAGCTGAGGGACATGCTATTGCCCAACTCCTTAGGGATGCCTCCAGAAAACAAATTGTTTCCGAGATCTAACCGTGTTACTGAGGTAAGGTTAGCAAGAGAAGGCGACAATTCCCCAGCCAACTGCAGAGAGTTCAGCTGCAGTGAAACGACGCGGAATGGAGGAGACTTACCACATGCAACACCTCTCCAGCTGCAGTAGAGCGAGTTGTTGCCCCATGAGCTCAGGACGCCAAGGGGATCACTGGTGATGCCTTGCCGGAAGGAGAGGAGGGCTTGCCTGTCGATCTCGGATCCGTTGGCCGATTCTGCAGCTAAAATTGCAGCGGGATTGGACAGGAAGATGAGTTGATGGGCCACGAGAAAGAAGGTGAGTACATGAGCCATCTCTCCGAGCCTTGAAGTGTGTGTTTCTTTCCCCTTCACTCGTACTCAAAATTAAGTAGACCTGGAATCTTCTCCCCGCTGACTGGTCTACAGACCAGCTGGGATGATCAATACTTGGATGGGAAACGCAAAGACTTGTAAACAAAACGTGGCCAATGGTTGTCAGTGGTCTACTGGACTTTAGAGCATCTCCGAGGGTCTATCAAAAAATTCTTCCTCAAAATCATGTATTGGGTATTCTATTAAAAATTTCTTTGCCCAAAATCATGCTATTCCACAACGGATTCCCAATAATAAATTATCCAATATTTTAAAATTTGCCGCATCAATATGCGTGACCCTGAGCTGGGCTGCCCCGTTCCTCCGCCGAAGTGTTTTCGCGCTTTCGCACTATGGTTGCCTATGCAAGAGTTGGGCTGTGCTGAACCGTATTATATCCGCTGGGACTGCCCTGCTCTCAGAAAAGCATCTATCATCCATTGGTACGACGTCAATTCAACATCAAACTCTCAACATTAAAGGCCTTCGATCGCTTGCAACAGTATGATCCATCTGATGATCAAACCACAGCAGCAGGCGAAAAATTGCCACCTGTCTCAAGCCCAAGTCTCGCTCCATGAAGTCCCTCGTGCTCCAGCTTCGTGTGAGAGAAGACAAGCAGGTTAACCGAAGCTAATGCTAGACAAGCAGAGCCAAGCATCTTCTGCCATTTTATAGAAGAAGTGAAGCAGAGGACAGCAGGGGACGAGACGAGGATGAGGACTACCCCAGCGCCACCTGTTGAATCCCATCCCCATCCCGGCCACGTGCTATGCCATGCCCAGCCGTAGGGCATTGAGCAGCCCATGTGTGGGCGCTCGCGGCCATGGACGCCCAGCCAGAATGCCTTATCTTTCACCATGAGAAAGCAGAGTCTAACAGTTCGTGGGTAGCGGGAAAATCAGCGTCGGCGGACTCCTCTCCCACGTGAGCACATGTGCTTCTCCCACGCTACTTCCGCGCGTGCTGCCCCGGAGAAGAGGGAGACTTGCGGGTTGGACTCCGGCACGTCACAGAGGAAGGGAGGTGGCTGCCAGGGCGCAACAAGGGGGGCCGCTCGGGTGCAGCGGAGGTACGGAGCCTCCGGCAGGCGGGGCGCAGAGGAGGTGAGGAGGCGGGTCGTCGCTGCCGCTGGAAGGAGAGCTGCGTTGATTTGGGAACCAAGGTGAGTTGATTGCTGCCGATTTGGAGTTGGGGAAAAGTGGATGGCACCTTCGCCCAGCTCACCGTCGACGCTCGCCTTCCGAAATCGGTCGTGCCGTCGCTAGCAGAAAACGGTTGGCGCGCGGGAAAGGATGAGCGCGCAGGGGGCGATTGGGGGAAGCGCCAGCTCGCGCAAATATGCGGGAGAACGGAGGTCAGATTCGAGTTGTCGTATTTTTTGGGTAACGATGGGGAAGCTGTTGGAGTTTGGAATTTTTCTTTTTCTCCCTAAATTTGGTTTTCGGATTGTTATAAGGGGTTTCTTGGAGTTGCTCTTACAGTCAACTTTGATATTTTCCATAGATAATATATTTAAAAATAATGAACCGCAGATATTTTTACCAGGAATAGGCAGTATTATAGTCAAACTATGATCAAAACAATAAACCTGAATTACAAAGTAATTGGTGTCATTCCAGTGGTTCAAGGTAATAATGATGTTTGAACAGTTATTTTAAGTGTTTGCAGTTCGGAAAATGACGACTTAGAAAAATATATGATACTACAATATTACATTTTAGGGCGCGAAAATGAAAAGAAAAAGTATAGGAACCAAATATAATATCTATAATATCAACTATTTTCTTTGCGAGGATCTGTGTTATGGACTATAAACATCATTTTCACCACCGAAATCGCCAATTCTCCGAGGAAGTTTTACTTTCAGAACTGACTCAATTTTTAAAATTGTAACCGAAGCTAACAACCCTTTAGCTAATGTTGGAACAATCTGAATACAATAAATTTACGAGCAAGAAGCCAAGATGACGCATCTTAAAGAGCATTTTCAGGAATTTTGGTAATTGAAAAAAAAATCGCTGAGGTTCTCACCACAAGTATTGAAACACCATGACATCAGTCCAAGACTGACGAAGACAATAGGTTGGACCGTACAACAGTCTTCCATATGGAGAGCACGAGGCAAGTCCGCGCCGCGAGGCCGGCGATGGCGAGTTCGGCCGTCGGTCAACTTGGAGTGGAGACGGAGGTCTAGGCACGACGAACTTGGAGGTGGTGGCGCGGGCGCGACGAATCGGCCGTGCGGAGGAGCTCGGTTCGGCTGAGCAATGGTGGAGGGGAAAGACAGGGTTGCTGGAGGTGCCGGGTTAAAGAAGAGGCTGAGGCCTCGTTCGGCTGGCAGGGGTGCAATCCTCATGGGGGTCTAATCCAGACACGGGATGGGTGGATCCCCTTGCTTTCACTAAATACCTGTGGGGGTTTAATCCCCTCCTCTCTTTAATCCCTGCATTATTCGGTTTGGCAGGGATTAATACAGGGGAGGCAACAGAAACAGAACGTACACATGCAGCAGCAGCAGCATTTCTTTATCTTATCCATTAAATTATACAACATAAATATGGGCAAGGCAATAGCAGATCATCATGCTCGCGTACAAGTGTATTCAACTATATTTAAATTTACATCAGACCATCAGTAGATGGTAACTACGAGAAAAGCAATGCAATGCAACTAATCATCACATAAGAGAGAGCCTCCTGAATCCCGTATAATTTCAGAAAACAAAATGTTCAGGATACATCACAATAGCTCAGATAACCACAAAGCATCAATATATCAGTCAACTGGAAGAAGCAATTAAACTCACAAGTGCCAAGATCAGCCACAAATTTCAGAGCTTATGAATTGAAGATACTTTTGGTCAGGTGATTGGACTAAGGGGCTGTTTGGATACGAGGTGCTAAACTTTAACAGTGTCACATCGGATGTTCGGATGCTAATTAGGAGGACTAAATATGAGCTAATTATAAAACTAATTGCAGAACCTTGTGCTAATTCGCGAGATGAATCTATTAAGCCTAATTAATCCATCATTAGCAAATGGTTACTGTAGCACCACATTGTCAAATCATGGACTAATTAGGCTTAATAGATTCGTCTCGCAAATTATACTCCATCTGTGCAATTAGTTTTGTAATTAGCTTATGTTTAGTACTCCTAATTAGCATCCAAACATCCGATGTGACAGGTGTTAAACTTTAACAGGTGGTTCCCAAACACCCCCTAAATGTAGCATAATTAATTAGGAAGAGAGTATTACTCATGATGTAACTAGGAAGAGATTACATAGAAAACACGTGAATGAGGTCAGATTATAAATTAGAAAAAATTATAGAGCAAGTACTCATTGTAATCAGCACAGGGCACAGATATAGATTGAACAAGGGTTGCAGATGGCAAGAAGCTGCCAGGTGATACAAAGCTAGGATATCAGCTTAGAACTTGAGAATATGAAGGCTAGGTACAAAACTAAGAAATGATGGCCAAGACTAAAACACCCAAGTTTAGTTCATTTCTTTATATCACTTTACAAAAATCTGAATATCTGAATAAATACAGCAGGACCTATGTATTTCAACTGTCGTCATTTCAAGTAGGATCATGAACAGTTAAGTAACTTGCAAGATATCACTATATGTAATGATACAACAATAGAAAGTAAATTGATTTCTTTCTCTGCATACATGTGCACACAATGACACAAGCCTACCAATATGAAGGTGCACCGTGCTTAAACTGCATCTGAACCCATGGTTTAACACCAGTAGCTCTCTGAACTTTTTGAACCCAACTCAGCCGATGCCATGACTCTGTTTCTTTCTCCTTCTTGAAAACACATGACTCTGTTTCTTTTTTTATTCTTTTTTTTATTCTTCTGCTTCTAAAAATCTTGTTTGTGCAGTGCAGCACTGAAGCTGCAGTCTAGGCCAGTGCCCGCAAAGTTGGAATCTGACACAAAGACGGAACAGCGTACACAAAGTTGCAGTCCCGCGGAGACTCGGATGTTGTTTGGCACTTTTGGCTGTAGTTGAACTAAACTTCTATTTGTGGTGCTCGAGCCTGAAAAGAAAAGAAGAGCCCAGGAGACAACAAAGGTCTTGGAGAATGTTGTAACTGTATCTATGCGGCTCATTAGATTTTAGACATTCTATTTTGTTGCTACATCCTTGTACCTTATTTGTATGTATGCAGCTTCAAGACATATATGCTAAAAAATTCTCCTCTCCATTATTTCGATTACTGTACAGGGCTCAGGCAGAGAACAGCTGAGCTGGAAGAGGAATAGGCTTAACCGTGTGCTAAAAGCTAGCAAGGATTCCTGCTACTCCTGCTATGACAGATCACAGATGCAATGCAAGGATGCGATGAAAGGGCAGTACAGCTTGATCATCTTCCTGTCGATGGGGATTTTGCCGCCTCACCAGTGATCCCGCCAAACTGTTAACCATTTCTGAAACATTCAGAGCGCATGGTTAAATCCAAAAAGAGCAACTAACCGACAATTAGCACTCAAACATTGCTGAAACTATGGATCAAATGCTGCGTGAGTCCCTGGCATGCAGACCACAGTTGTACCATGTAATTCACTCTGAATTTTCCATATACGCTAAAATTATGGGTAGTCATTAATGGGAAGCAAAGAGCAGGGTGAGTAAAGACAAGCATCAGTGCATCACTAGTTCAGTACTTCTAGCCTCTGGGAACAAACAAACAATACCATATCTGGTGAAACAAGCGCACATGGAAAAAAAAATTCAGAGAGGGCACGGGGTAGCTAGGGGCTTGGCGCGAGGTGATGACGGGCACACGCCGCGGCGGAGGCACATGCGGCGGCCTCGCGAGGTGCCAAGCCCTGATTGCGAACCAACAACAGGCGAAGCCCTGATCGCGAACAAATAACAGGCGAATTAAGAACGCAAGAACAACTAAGAACGCAAGAACAACGCAAGAGCCCTAGAATATGAGAGGAGGAGAAGGAAGATGAGGAGAACATGATTACCGTGTCGAGAAGGTGGACAGAACTGATGGATGCCGCGGGGAAAGCGACGAGTCGTCGTGTCCGTCGCCGCGACAGCCGCTACAGCGCCGCCACCAGTCGCGCGTCGCCTCCACCGGGACCGGGGATCGTTCCACGCCTTGGACTCGAGGGTGAGTTCCCGGGCCGGGGTAGGAGGGAATGACCGGGGTTGGGCCGGGATACAACCCGCGCCGGGCTTAAACGTACAGCCGTTTCTGTGTGGGCCGGGATTCTACCCAGGCCGGGTGACCCACGGGGATTGGGCTTCAATCCCGGCCGATCCCGCCCAAAACGAACAAGGCCTGAAAGGGGACGGGAACTCGGGAAGGCATCAAGGGGTACTACTACTCCCCCTGGCCGCGCGCGGGCCGATCTGCTCGACGGACGCCGATGGCCGCGTGGCGCGCGGGCTCTGTCCCGGTCGGCCACTGACGCCGATTGAATCGACCGGTTTCAGTTTAAAGCCCGCGAAGGTCAACGTTTTTTGGCAAATTTTCTCGAGATTTTGCATTGTAGCTCGTCGATCGCCTCAATACAAAAATTATAGAGGATATAAAGGATCCCAGTTCGCGTATCAAGTCTTTATTGAAATGAGCTACGGTTAGAAAGTTTGAGAGCACCAAAGATCGTCCAAAAACATATCAAAAACTGAATTTTCAGAGCGCGAAAACCACGAAATCGCTTTGCCCTTAATAAAGAAAAAAAATCCTCGAAATCACGTTATTAAACCTCTCCGCTGCTGCCAACGCTCGAATCTCCCAAAACCCCCTTTTGCCCTCCCCATCCCCATGGAACCCGACGGCGACACCTCGCCGCCTCCTCCGCCGGCGCCGGCGCCACCGCGCGCCTGCGGCGCGGGCCACCGGGCGTCGCACTCGCTGCCGACCTCGGCGGGCGGCCGCGTCTGCCTCTCCTGCGCCGCGGCGCTCCTCTCCTCCGCGGGCGCCGCCTCCACGCCGTCCCACCACGTCGCTCACGCGCTCGCCAGCCTCTCCCTGGCGCTCGCCGACCCGGCCTTCCTCGTGCCGCTCCGCGCCGCCCACCCGCGCCTCCTCGCGGCGCCGCTCGCCGAGGCGCTCGCGGGCGCCGCCGCCCGCCGCGACGCGGCGCTCGCCGCGCAGGCGTCCGACCTCGCGGCCGACCTCGCCGCCGCCGTGGGAGCCCCCGCCGCCTCGGAACTCGTCGCCCGCCTCGCCCGCGTCCTCTCCTCCGGCTCACTCGTCAAGCACCTCCACACTGTACGTGCGCGGCCCCCAGCCACTCACATTTTCGTCCTAGGCTAGCTCTCCCCGAAACTTTGATCGTTGGAAATGGTTTTTCAATGGAAAACATTGCGAGATAGTGGATTCTAGAAGTCTCATTCTACCTGAGTTGGTTCGTTGCAAATAATGTCTGGTGGAGGTCAAGTGTAGATCTAGCTTTCTACTTGTTGCAGTTCATGAATTGCATTATGATTATTGTGGTGCTGAAACCGCTACATGATTTGGTAGCTGCTTATTATGTCAACATGGTGGTTTATTAGAACTATTGCACTATCGGGGTGTTTGGATCCTAGAGCCGTGTCACATCGAATATTCAGAGTCTAATTAGGAGGACTAAATATGAGTTAATTATAAAACTAATTACACAGATGGAGGCTAAATGACGAGACGAATCTATTAAGCCTAATTAATCCATCATTAGCAAATGGTTACTGTAGCAGCACATTGTCAAATCATGGACTAATTAGGCTTAATAGATTCGTCTCGCTGTTTAGCCTCCATCTGTGCAATGGGTTTTGTAAATAGTCTATGTTTAATACTCATAATTAGTATCTAAACATTCGATGTGATAGGGACTAAAGTTTAGCCCGGGGATCCAAACACCCCCTATATATGGAAGTTGACACTGACGAAGGGATGGTGGGAATATTTAAGGAGTACGAGATATTATGGGGAATTGCCATCCTTCACGTAACCTAAGCACTCTGCAATCTATTATTTTTCATACACCTATAGTTGCTTGCACTATCATGTCTCAACAATTTGCTGCAACTCCACCATTCACATCAATCTCAATATCGATAATGTGTATTTTGTACATATGATGGAATGAGATCCCCCCCCCCTCCCTTTCTGTAATAAATTTCCTTACATTTACTTGTGCTATAATATGAATTGAGCTAATGAACTGAGAGAGGCATCAATTGAAATCTTCCTAGTTTGGTTGTACCAAACTTAAATCTAGGATAAGATCTTGTTTGGTTACACTACTAGATTAGATGCTTGACGCTCCCATACACTATTTGAAGTAAACATAGTAACTGGTGGCAGGGAAAAGTTTAACCAAGTGCAACATCATTTTAATTGATTAATTTCACTCCGGGAGATGTATTCACTATTCAAAGGTTGCCCCAGAAGTACATCTACAGTTAGTTTTCAGGATACAGTTGGAGGATGATCAGCTTCCTTGCCCTGTCACAGTAATTGTGGTGGACTACTGCAATTTGTTCAAAGTGGCCTGCAGTCCTTTTATCTCATCGTTTGACTGAGGTAGACTGGATCTATTAAAGATGTGAGGCATCTTGGTACTTAGTTTTTTTTTATGAAGCAGAGGCAACAATATTGTTGAGATTTTATTTAATTGATTTTCCTAATGTCTGGATCTTTCTTTTATGTCAATGCAGCTACATTGTTTGGGGGTCTTGCTAAACACTACCAAAGATGGTGCTGCATATATAGGAGATAAACTTTCGCTTTTCTTAAATCTTGTTAATGACCTCCGACTACCAAGGTGAAGACAACTGAATTTTAATGCTTATTTCTTACTTTCCAAACACCTCATCTGGCAACATCCTTAACTTCATCTATACAGTGATGAAATTCGTGGAGAGATACTCTTCGTGCTATACAAACTCTCTATATTAAATGCCACCCCATGGGACAATATGTGTGATAATGGAGATGTGGATCTTTCAGCAATTGGAAGAAACTTGCTTCAACTCTCTCTTGAAGTCCTACTCAAAACTCAAAACGATGCTGTCCGCTTGAATTGTGTTGGTTAGTGTATTTCTTCTTTTTGTTTAATACAGATAATAGTGCTTTAAGATTATTCTATCCAGTTAGAGGTATGTGATGTTTGAAATTTCATATGAACCAACAAACAGTTCTGACCATTAGTTTCTGTCACAATCTATACATAAGTTTGCAGAAGTTCTTTGTGACTAATTAATCTACACATTGTCCTTGTGTGAACATTCTAAATATATAAGCCACAATTAGTCAAAGATCAAAAAAGTTGTGTGGAAAGCTTCGTATAGTTTGATAATTTTAAGTGTTATGAAAAGCCTGCAACGTAAATTGATGAATGCACCTTTGCTGACATTGCAAGGACATGGCTACAGAGTTCCAATAGTTTAAGAGTTGGTGGAGGAAATAATTTACAATCTTGACTTAGTACCTTCAAATTGTTTGTACTAGTGTAGTTCCTTGCAGTAATAAGAAATTTCATGACTTCAAGTCATTTGAACTAGTGAAATTTGGATTTTCCTTTAAGAAACTCATCAATGCTGGAAATTTCTGCAGTAGCTGGTTCTTCACTTGTTATTGATGTTCCTTTTTTGTGCTTCTGCAGCATTGCTCCTTACTTTAGCAAAGAGAGGGCCCTTTGACATTGTGTTGCTCGGTAATCCAAGTTCAATCAATTGCTTAGAAGCAGAACACATGCAGACAGATTATATGTCCCTAAATGCTTCTCTTGTTCTATTTGCTGAAGCTGTCAAAGGATCTCTGCTATCTACTAATCTAGAAGTTCAGACAGGGACATTGAATTTGATCTTTCATTTCCTTTCATCTGATGCAAATATTTGTGCTCTACTCCAAACTTTGATCAATGAAAATGTTGCTGATTACATATTTGAGGTTCTCAGGTTATCAGGTACAAAAGTTAACCTTTTTGCAGTCATGAACCACTTTCTGAAAGCTTAAATGCATATTGGATCTTGAAGACTTACCAGTTTGAACTCCTGTCCTACGTTCTTCAGGAAAGAATGATGTACTTGTCATTTCCTCTATTCAAGTACTACTACTTTTAGCCAGATCAGAGGAGAAATTCAAAGAAAAGCTTGCCATTGGATTTTCCACCCTGCTTCCTGTTCTTCACTATGTTGCGGAGATACCATTTCACCCGGTCCAGTCTCATGTTTTAGAACTTGTTTGGATCTGCATGGTCAATTGTTCTGGTATCCTCTCGCTGCCACAAGAAGAACAGATAGTCTGTACTTTGACTGCAATCTTGAGAAGAAATGGCAATGGTGAACTTGGCATGAGTTCTGAGACCTTTATTCTCGTTTGCTCAATATTGATAGAGATTCTGAAGTCACCTCATGCTCATGATATTGAGAAATTACCACCATTTATTGAAGAAGCATCAAAATATGCTATATCTTCAACATTATCACATGAGTATGATTCTATGATCCTAATTCCTCATTCCCTTCTTCTTCTGAAAGAAGCACTTCTGTTCTGCCTTGAAGGGAGCAAATATAATATTTCTAGCAAGAAGGATCTTGAGGATAGCATCATTGAAACTTGTGGAACGATTTTACTGCATTGGCTTGAAAATGCTGTGGTAGATGGTAATGATGATGAATCATTGGCAGGGATCCTTCAGATTTTCCAAATTATTTTGTCAAGGGCAACTGACAAAAAGCCATTAAAGTTTGCTGAGTTGCTAGCATCATCATCATGGTTTGGCCTGTCATTTGGATTCATGGGCTTATTTCCTACTGATCATGTAAAATCAGTGGTGTATTTGGTCACTAGTTCCATTGTTGACAGAGTTTTGGGCTGTAATTATGGGGAAGCTATTAGAGATGCACACATTTATCTGCCATCAGACCCCACAGAACTGATGTATTTGCTTGGGCAATGTAGTACAGAAGACTTCAACTTGGCATCATGCCAATGCGCTATTCTTTCTATACTGTATGCCTGCTCATTCTACAATGAAAGGTGCTCATTTTTGTGCTGCTTTTGATTCTCCATTTGTAACTTACTAGAAAGAATGCTAATGTGATGGTTGTTTCAACTATTCAGGCTTGCCGCTGACAACCAAATTCTGGCTTCTGTTGAGCAATACATCCTCCTCAATGGTGGGAACTTCCCACAGGAAATTAATTGTTCTGTTTTTCTTACGCTTCTGGTCCATCTTTATGCCTTTGTCAGAGGCATTTGCTGTAGCTGCAGCATTCCACATAGTCCAGAAGCCGAGAATACTCTATTCCATGTAATGAGACATAAGGACTGGGATTTGCTTGCAATCCGAGTCCATCCAGTAGCAATAAAATGGCTCTTTCAGAAGCAAGAACTTATGGAACCACTCACATTCCAGATGCTAAATTTTTGCAAAACTTTCTGTGAGGATGAAACTGTCATGCTCTCAAACAGCAGTCAGTTGGTGGACATACAAATGGTTGCAGAGCTGGTGCTTTCTGGAGAAACCATTGTCTCATTTTTGCTGGTGTCCTTACTAAACCAGATAGTAAAGGAGGGCACCGAAGATGAGGTCTTTTCAGTGATCAGAGTTATCGCTGAAATCCTCATGATCTCTCCTTGTTCTTCTGATCAGTTTATATCATGCGGCATTGTCGATTCATTCCGTTGCATATATTGCTTACCTTACTCTTCAAGGATCAAAACGGTTTGTTCCTATTTGATCTTTAACACCTTATGTTCAGCAAGTGCATCGACATTTTCTGAGGAAGATGAATGGCTTCCTCTTACTGTGAAGGTACTCTTGTTCTGTCGATCTGAGTTGAACCACAAGTTATGACGTGGACCGTAGTTTTAATCACATTTAAGCAATATTATTTGCTGGTTATTAATAGCTTCATGGGATAACTATTGGGCTAAACTTGTGGATATGGCAAAGTAACGAAATTCTAGTGCAGGCATAGAATATTTCTATTGTTTTAAGCATAGCTTGGATTAGAATTACTTCCTACGGATCCAATCCAACATCCATAAACGGTAATTGTATGTTTAGGCCAATGCAACAGTCCAATAGAATCCATTGCTATATATTATTTCAATTTGTGTTATTTCTGGTTACATTTATAATTTGTCTAATTCAGAAATCACTTTTGTTTACAGTTATTGGAATTTATCAATTCTGGTATTGATTATACATCTAGTAACCAAGAACGTAAGATATTGATTGGGATATTATGCTTTGTTTTGCATCATTCAGCAAACAAAGTTCTTGTTGAGCCTGCAAAAGCCATAATCTTGAACAGTTCTTTGGTTTCTTTAACCGATGTTATAGTACACACAGCATGTGCAAAAGGCCCATCTTTATTTCAACACAATCAGGAGACAGACTTTGGAGAATTTATGATCCTTGTACTTCTAATGGTGTTTTTCTCTCTAAGAAGGTATGAAGCTGTTACTTGCATGCTTTTTTTTTCTTTTTTGCTTCAGCATGCACTAAATGTGGCCTGTATTTTCAGTTTGCATACAATTCTAGAGGCAAGTATTGACTGGCAGGACTTCCTTCAGCATCCAGATGATGCCCAATCTTTTTCTGTTCTTGGCATTCCATGCCATGATTTATGCCGTCTCATGCACTTCGGTCCACCTTCTGTTAAACTTATTGCTTCACAATGCCTGTTGGAGTTGCTCACGAGAATTTCAGATCAAAGAACATGTACTCAGGCTGAATTAAGATGCTCTGTGAAGTATTTGAAGTCCATTATTGCAGTGACTGAGGGTTTGGTGTTCAGTGAAGACTGTAAAGTTGCTGGAAATTGCGGTGCCTGTCTCTCTGTGATTTTAGGTTGGGAGAAATTTGGAAGCCAAGAGAAGGTGGCAACTAGAGAATCCAAATGGTTTCGGTTAATAATGGAGGAATTTGCTGTTGCCTTGACAGCTCCTGGTTTGACATCCAAATCTTTCACCAATCAGCAGAAGTTTGCAGCAAATCTAGCTGTTTCATTGCTCAGGCTGAGCCAAGTACCAGATTGGTTAACATCGCTGTTTGATAGCCATCTTATATCTGGCATTGTGACTAATCTTTCTGCTAGGAATGTTACCGCAGAAATTGTCAATCTCTTCACTGAGCTCATGGCTAGGAAATATCTGAGTCAAGAGCACATTGTTGCACTGCATAACTTGTTCCAGGTTTGTGTAATTCTCTTCATAATCTTACAAAGTACAGAGCATGGCATTGTATAGTCGTACAAGTAGGCTTCCAGGATCATATCCTTTAGCTTAGTTTACCTTTTGAATTCCCCTGCCCAGATAAATTTGATTGGTTTGAACATTTAGTTTCCACCTGGCTCACTTCATTCTTATCACAATGCAGGTGTGCAGAAGTCATGTCTATGAGGGAAGCTCCAAGGCGCAAATGTTGGAGCAGAATGTTAAAAAGGTCGCGAGAAGCACCGATGACGTGCTTGCCTTGCTCTTTGGCTTGATGCTGAACCAGTGCACGGAGTCTGGCGTGGTTCAACCGGAGCAGCAGAGACTCCTCCGTGCGATTGATCTGTTTGTCCAGGAGTCGAGCGGGAGAGAACAACGTTAAGGCCAACCAGCTTGTGTACATGTTGTTCAGTGAATCTGATACTTCTTGCTCTACGTTTTAAACCAAGTTGATATTCCAAACGGGGAAAGCAATCCCTGTTTTGAAAGGCTGCGCAATTTTCCTGCGAGAGGAGGGGACAAGCGCCGTAAGTTGCATACAAGTTTTGGTGTAGGAGAGGAATGTACATGTGATGTGAATAGATAGGATTGCATCATCCTTCTGGCCTGAAACAGCAACAACCATTAACGCTCTTCTTTATATGCATGGGAGGACTAAGGCCCCAGGCGATGAACTGGTGATTATTTTTGTTCACGGGCTTTCCCATTCAAGTTTCTTTCGCGATTCTGGCATTCCATCCCTTCACCTCACGAGTTTTCAGGATTGCGTTTCTATTTCCGGTTATGCTTTTTCTGCCTTCAAAAAATAAAAAAAAAATTGTACTGTATTAATACCACTGACGTTTAATATCGCAGTTGTGGACAAATAACTGGTATTGGAATAATTTTGCCATAGTAGGTACTCCTATTCAACTGCCATTAAAAATTGTACTTAGATTCTCTTCATACTGCTATGGTTTTCTGTCCCCTAGCAAATGTCTAGGGAAAAATCTTTTTCTAACAAATTGTTGCTGGAAGGATACCCTATGTCCACTAGCAAAAGTAACTTGTTTAGTCATTTGGGACGTGTTTGGTTAATAATAACATCTAGCTTACTATAGTGTTGAATATAATGAAAACTTTGATTCCCTACCATGTACCATCTGTACAATTAGTACGATCAAATAGCAATTTAAAAACCATGGCATTAGAGATCATTGTATTATGTAGAATCTAAAAAATAAATAATATTTTTTTATGATCTCAAACTTCAGGAACATGGTTTTCAATCAAATTTAGTAAACTCTGAAATCAACAACCAGGCTGCAAGACCTGCGGGGCCCATCCATCAGCGTCACACAACAGAGCGGGGCGAAGTCTTCTCATAGAGGGACTCACACCCATTGACGTGTGGGCTCTAGCACGAGCGGACCCGCACGTCAGTGACCCAGTACCTCTGGAGTAGAGTCCCCAGGCACCTCTGCTCCGCTGCCCCCGCGGCCCCACCACCACACACTCCTCTCTCTCCAAAACCCTGCGCCCTTCGTCGTCATTTAAAAAAAAACAAGAAAAACCCGCACTGTTCTTCGTCCCCTCCCCTCCCTCCCCAACGGGAGAGAATCCGATCGAAATGCAGCCGCCCCCGCGGACCCCCGTTGCGCCGCGGGCGTCGACCCCTCGCCGGGGCATGCCGCCGTCGCTGCTCAGCCCGTCCTACTCCCGGCGCGCGTTCCCCGCCACCGCCGCCTCCGCCGCCGCCGCCGCCTCCGCCGCCAGCGACCTAGACGCCGCCGAGCGCCCCTGCGTACGTACGCCCTTCGGCCACGCTATGCTGCTAGGGCGCGTGTAACTTTTTCTCTCCCCCCCCACCCTCCTTCCTTGGCCGAGACGCGTGTGCCCTAACGCGATTGAGTGGCTGGGCGCCCGCCCGCCTGCATTTCTGGTGTTCAGGTCACGATGTTCGAGTGGTGGCTGACGAGAGTGGAAGGGGACGACCGGAAGATCGCCGTCGGGGGCTTATTTGAAAGGTGAGCATTTCTTCAGGGGGGGGGGGCACCTTCGTGTGAGGCTTAATATTTTAGAAATCGTGCTGCTTGTGTACGTATTTAACAGGGCTGCTTTTCTTTTTTCAGAGTGTGAGGCCTTGATTCTTTCATTTGCTGATAAAAACAGTTATCTGTTGCTCGCTTCTGACAGGAACCAAACAGTCCAGGAGTTCGCTCCTGCAACCATTACAAAGCGCTATGAGACTTGTGTTGTTGAAACTGAAGATGGAATTGTACTTCTCATCCGTGGCTCACTCAATGTTTCGCGAACGATCGCCAATGGATATTCGAGTAAGGTATGCACATCCTGTTTTGTGTTTCTTGTTTCAAGTACCAGTTGAATGTCCATTTGGCCAATTTTGAATTGACTGCTGTGTCAAAGACCATGTTCTATCATTTGCTTTCTCCATCTATCCTGTGATTCTATTTCTGTATTCCTATGGAAAGCTGACTGCAACTTATTCTAGACTTGAGCAATATCTTACTATCTAAAAGATATCATCTACCAAAAGTTGTGTTTGGTTGATAACTTTTGCCGGAATTCATGTCCATAAAAGATCATTAGGCATGCACTGCGCTTATGAATGCCTTGGTCTTGGCTGCCAACCGTGCATGCAGGTCTGTGAAAACTTCATGATCGGATTTCCATGCTGGTGGCAAAGTTGCAACCTGCTTTATCCCAAGGAGACAGGCACTGGCAACTCAGAAGTGGATTCAACTCGATTTTACTTGGAGAAATTTCAACTGGGGGAACGCTTCCATTCACATGGAACATCTTTGCTCAGCGAACTTCTTAACAGTGTTAGGAGTTACTCACGCAATGATGCTGCCTTCCAAAAATCTTCGCATTTGCCAAATGGAGCACCAAGATTTGAGGAATACACTGGTGATGGTGATATTGCTATAAATGAAAATGCTGCTGCCTCAAATGACGACAGAGAAAGACATGAAGCTGCATGTAATGAGGTGTATAATGTGGATATGCACATGACTGCATGCAGAGCTTTAAGAGAAAGAGATGGTGGTTACATTGATACTCATGCATCTTTAGTGCTCACTGTGGAGTGTCCTAATGATGCAGCCAATAAAGAAGCAGACAGTGCTACACCCACGAGTACATGTAAGAGCAGATTTTTTAGATGTTGCTCATATTTTCTCCTCCCCTAGCTATATTTCATCTCACTGATGTTTCTAATACGATGTTTGTTTGTCCTTATTTACAATGTTTAGGTGATCAGAGAAAAGCACAGCATGTTGCACTGAGTAAGAAGGCAGCATCTAAACAAAATGAAGATGTGCCAACTTCGGTTTGTTTAGATGTGCAAAACTCCTATCTTCCAAATAGAACGCCAAGGTTTGAGGAATACACTTGTGATGGTGATATTGCAACAAATGAAAATGCTGCTGCCTCAAATGATGATAGAGAAAGAGATGAAGCTGTATGTAATGAGGTGGATAATGTGGAAATACACTTGACTGTTGACAGAGCTTTAACAGAAAGAGATGATGGTGATATTGATATTAATGCATCTTTAGTGCTTACAATGGAGTGTACTAATGATGCTAGTAATGAAGAGGCAGACAATGCTCTATCCACAAGTACGTGTAAGAGGAGATTATTAGGCTGTTCATATTTCCCCTTCTACAACAAATAATTCATTTCACTCGTATTTCTAATAGCGTTTGTGTCCCCCTTAATTTAGGTGATCAGAGAACTCCAGTGATTTCATTGAAGACTCAAGGTTGTTGGGAAAAAACTGGCCACGTGGCATTGAATAAGAAGGCAGCAGTAGATGAAGGAATGCCAACTTCTGTTTGTCTAGATGTGCAAAACTCTTCCTATCTGTCAAATGAGACAACAAGACTTGAGAAAAACACTTGCATTGGTGACACTCCAACAAATGAAGGTGCTGCTGCTTTGAATGATAATAGTGAAAGATGCACATCTGTACTTGAGGAGGTGAATAGCGTTGAAACAAGCTTCATTGTGGGCAGCGTTACAAGAGAAAGAGGTCATGATGATGTTGCTACCAATGTTTCTTTAACTCCTACAGTGGAATGTACCAATGATGCAGTCAATGAAGGGGTGGACAATACTTCACTCTTAGGTACATGTAACTATTTAACAGCAGATATTTTCTCCTAGGAATTCAATGATGTTTCTAATAGAGTGTTTTCCCATAATTTAGGTTGTAAAACAACTCCAGTGGCTTCTTTGAAGAGTCAAGGTTGCCAGGAAAAACAGCAACACATACCTTCAAATGAGAAGGTAGTTAACTTCAGTTTATTCAGATGTGTGGTAACCGGAGAAAAGAGGGTTTTACCTTTAAAATACCCTCAAAAAGTGTCAATGAATCAATCAGTGTTTGAACTTCATTTCTCTAATGTAGTTTGACATACTGGTACACAAAAGGCCCTGCTTGGCACAGCTCACTTGACCTTTACACGGATTAAGAAGAACCTGTGCGAATTGGTAGGGTTCAGCAGCAGCGTATCAGTAAGCAGATTCCAGGAATGGACTAACTTGAATCTGCTTTTCACCAGCTTTTCCATTAAATGGTTTCTGCACAATCACAAGCCGTGCCAAAGAGGGCCAAAGTAGTGTTATGTTGGATGGTTATTTGATGTAATGGAATCATTGGCATAACTTTAACAAGTATAACAGTGATACTGACCCACTGATAGATCTTTAAACAAAAACGTTATCGCACAATCAACAGTTCAGCATAAAGGATCATCTTTATCGAAGCCACTTCAAAGTTTTAGCACATTAAATGCTTATCATGGCATGTCTTCTGTGTTGTATGCCCCTTATGTTTATTGATAAATCATTTGCACATCACACAATCTTTGTAGCATTACTGAATTAGTAGGACTGTAGGACTAAGAAGATTGCAGTTGATATCTTTATACAAGGCAATGCCCTGTAGACATTTATGTGCACATCTTTATGTAGCAACATGTTTCCACATTAATATCAAAGTATTAACATAATTAAGGAATTGACTAGACTGGTGTAAACATCACATATAAGATGTTCATCTTAAAACCACTAATTATGGTCCACAAAATCTCAAGCATGCTAGGTAAGAGGCATCTTGCAGTATTTTATATGTTCATGACTTGTTGTACTTATACTATTTGTGTTACTCATGGTGACAGGTTTGTATTTAGCATATTTCAGCTTGTTATCTTATTTGTGTTGCTCATTTTATTTATGCATGCATAACAAAGTTGATTGATCTATGCCTTGGATAGCAGCCTTCAGGCCCGCCAAAGAAGCAAAGGTCTGCACTTGAAAAGTTGCGGGGTGCTACAAGATCTCCATTGACCAGCCCAGTTCCATATGTAAGTGCAATAGTTCGTTTTTTTGTAAAGAACTTTAGAAAGTTAATGATTGCAAGCGTTAGCTTTCCGCAGTTGTAACTTGCTGATGGCATATAGATCTATAACACTCCTGTTTGGTTTGTGGAATTGGACTGGATGAATAGTATTGAGGCTCCAATTTGATTCCATGTGGAAACATAAATGGGCTCCAATGCAATTATATTGTTTGGTTAGCAGGGAATAATGTCAAAGCGAAATTTAACCAAGTCAGTTCCATCTGCTGTTTGATTGCCTGCTCTGAAAAATCCAATCCCACAAAGAACAGCTTGCTGTTTTGCCGCCAGGCCTTGAACGTGAAACTCCATCACAGCCGTGTCATGAATGCACTAGAGTGGCATTGGCATGCAGGCATAGAAGGGGGGTGGAGCCAGATGGTCCTCCCTGGCACGCTCCGCCATAACATTTGGTCAGTGTTGGCTCACTTGCCATTCGTCAACAATGGCCTGGCCTCACTCCACTAGCTCCATATTGGCTCCATGCCATATTTGTTAGCCTAGCTCCTCACTGGATCCATATCCAATTCTGCAAACCAAACAGGGCCTAATTCATTTGCTTGAGATCGGGCTGTCACAAAAGTGTCCTTATATTTCAAGTACATATTTTTATGATATTTATTTGAAGTTAAAAAGTTTTGTTGGGACCTTATGTTGGTAGCGTGAGATTGATATTTATATGTATTTATTGCAATGTTTCTTTAGGCCCATGACTCTCCGCTTACCCGTGGTAGGACCACGTCATTGTCAATGTCCACACCTGAATCTCTCAAACTGAGAAAAACCAGATCGGGTATGTCTTTGATTGTTTCAGTCTGCAGCTTCATATCATATATTCATTATACTAAAGAAATGGAAATTCTATTTCAGGTCGTGTAGTAGTACCCACATTGGATAAAGGATGTCAAAGGATTGTCTATGACATGGTTAGTATTTTTTTTAATGTTTCCAAGATTAGCTACTCTAACAGATGCTATGTTTTAACAGATAGGCTCAGAAAGATATAAATATGCTATACCTTAAACTAGAGCAAATTAACACATTGACTATGAGATCGAACACCTTTGCGATGCGCAACACTATGATTTGCTAAATGCCAGCCAATCTGTGCAAATTTCTGTTTTTGCTATTTTATCGCCACAGTATGCAATTTTCAACTAGGTTTTGTAGAAGAGGTCGTTTAACTCAGTATATGATGAAATTATCTTCACAGCATCAAGTATGAAATATGAAGGTTCACTTTCTTCTATACAACCCCTGTAAGTTGAGCCGGAAGAAGTAATGTGCAGCGAGTGAAGTATCAGTATAAACTAAGCGTAGAGTTGTTTAGTTGCCCAATAATATAATTTCCAAAGTTGGCATGCCTTTTAAAATTTTATTGTCTCATGAAGTGCCTTTTTCTTGTAGGATGGCGCGATTGTTGGCGTCGTCGGCCTAGATTCACCATCGCCCAAAGGTCTGTCCCGAATCTCTCATTGTTTTAGCTGGCGGTCTTGAAGAGCGTGCTTTCTTATGCTTTGCTGAGAACCATTTAAAGGAAGATGCCCTATCAAGTTCTCTTGTTAACGGGCACCCTTGGCTGGCTGCAGGGAGCAAGCTGGAAACGAATGCGAGGAAGAAGAAAAACGCTGAGCCGGCGGTAGCAGCTAGCTATAAGTTGAAGACTTATGCAAGAAAGAAGAGGAGGGCTGAATGAGAGCAATCTTCCGGACGTGTTTCTTAGGATGTACAGTACGTATTAGGATTTGGGATGTATGGCTGCTCGTGCAGGAGATGGTAGTTGGCTTAAGCGCGAGAGAACGTTGTCTCGCTTGCTGATTCTAGGCGTTGGCATGGATTGTGTGTTGTAAGGTTAAGCCTGAAGCCTGTGGTACGGGTGTGCCAGCGCCATATTTTGCTGCACGTCTTGACATGTGCAATCAACTGCGTATCCGGAGCCTGGTTCACATGTGCAAGCCAGGCTACGCCGGACCAACCAACCAATCACGCCCTAAATGGACTGGGCTGATTCGCAGGTGCCTCGTGTTGGTCTCAAATTCTCAAAGGAGTTTGACACCGAACAGATTTGTGAATAGAAGAAAATAACACTTGGGATTGGAAAACAGTAGATCTCTCTTTGGGGTAAGGCTCTCCTTTTGTAGTAACTCATGAGCCATTTTACATTCTGAAAATATTTTTCCTCAACCACTACATTCTTGGGATATGCCATACATAAATATCATTGAAGGTAACGTGTACAAATTGAATTCTTTCACGTGGTCACGTTTCTCACGTCTCCATCTTTCCAACCTCGAGACTTCGCCTTTGCGTCAAGTTGATCCTCTATCCTCGAGGCTTCATGCATGATCCGAGATGGACGTCTAGCCTTGAGATGCCTACTTTGTTAAGCTTCGTCGAGAACTCATAGCCTCGCACAGTTCTCTTCCGAGTACTGTTTCTAAGTAAAGAGTAAAAAACTTCTGAGTACTGTTTCTAAGTAAAGAGTAAAAAAGGTAAAATCAAGATGTTCGGGACCGATTCCAAACACTCGAGAGTTACCTCAGTTGGAGTCTAGCCATCACTGTCATTAGTCACCAACCTCGAGCCCTTCCATTAGCAGAGGTGATACGCGGGTACGAGTTTTACTACTAGAGGAGTCCCTATAAAACGTGCGAGGTTAACTAAGTTCTATTTTTTGTCCGAAACTTGCGAGGTTGAAGGGTTTTTATCCCACGTACGGCGCTCGAGGGTGTTTAGGTTTTGGCGATCCCCAACACCTCGAATGCCAAATTTTCAGAGCTAGGAGTCATAAATTTCAAGAAGAAAAGTAAAGGCAAAGCATTTTTCGAAAGAGGTGATTAGCGGGAGACCCCTCTCCTTCCATCGAGAACCTTCGCCCCCTCTCTTCGCTTCGTTATCCACTCACCTACGAAAAAAAAAGAAATCGCTTGCCTCCTTCCTCCGTCCGCCCCGCCACGACGACGTTGTCAATGAAAGCATTGAAATCCTTGGGGGTGACCCCTGCCAAACTCTTCTGGAATGGCCAGCAATAATTGATGTTTTTATGAAAAACCTCAAATCTTTTAGACCTCACCTCACAAGGCTTTCGCCGCCACCAGAGAAAGCAACGTTGAGGTAGAGAAAAACCCAGAGGACCTTATTCTGAAGCGAAGTCGTGGACACCACCTTGCCGATCTCGCAATGGAAACCAAAGCCACCCTGCATGCTCCCCGTCACCAAGAAGAGAAGGGAGACCGAAGCATTAACACCGAAATCTCATATGTGGAGCCTAAACCTAACCTAGAGTTGATCGATAGACTACTGCTGCTGAGCTAGAGCGATAGGATTTGCTCCACGCAAGATCTTGAGAATGCATTATAGTCGACCATTATTGGCATTCAGGTT
>NC_028456.1:15557861-15573980 GCF_000263155.2 Setaria italica
GCGTGCCTGCAACCACTGAGGACGCTTTTTTTTCTTTCCAAATAATCTTTTTCGGATTCGGGTTGGAGGCGATGGTGGGGTATTTTTCCTGCCTGCTGCACGGTTTGGATCTAGGTGTGTGTGTAAGAACACGGGCGCTTTCGGCTGAAATTTTGAGTGCCCGTACCAAGTTACTAGAACTACTATTAAATTTAGATGTCAAACTCAGGGGTGGAGCCAGGTTCAGTTTAAAGGGGGTGCTGAAACCCTTTCAATTAAACTAACTTCATGTCTTATGTGCAAAATTCAGGATAAACAGCTAAAATTTACTTGGACTTGCACGGGCTGAGGGGGTGCTGCAGCACCCCCAGCACCCCCTGCAGCTCCGCCCCTGGTCAAACTTGTGAATGATTTGAAGTCTTCTGACTTCCGTTGATACACAATATAGAGGTGTACATTGAGTCTCCAAACTTGCACATCTTTCTTACTTTCATTCATCCGTAGCTGTTTGCTGTTGGTTGCCAAACATGTGGACCTAACTTCTATTGATGTAACTAGAACCTGTTCGACAAAGTAGCATTACCAATTGTGTGTTATATTTCTATTTACATTAACATGGAGCCAATGCATAGATCTGTCACCAAGTTCACCTACCCAACCTTTTGAATTGTAAAATTTGTTGTCCTGAAAATTGGTAAAATTTTGGCTGTAAAATAGAGGATGCGAGCAAATAGGATTTTAAGGGAATATGGTGCTATAGGATTTGTATCCTACAGCCTGCAAGTTCCATATATTTCATAGCTCGATGAAACAGATAAATGTACATTTGGAGCACAGAATTTTATTTGGAGCCTCGCAAGAGTCAAATCACACCGTTTCTGTTTAGCCGATTGATACTATTATCACAGAAAAGAATACCACTCCTGGCATGTTGCCATTGCCCTCTTTCATAGTTATTTATTTGACAGGTCTTTTAATAATAACCTCCAGTAACTTGATATATAAGTTGTCATGCACAGTGACCTTTTCCCTCGTTTACCTTAATATAGGGGTTTTCATTTGAAATTGTGTACCAAAGTAGATTGTAACAACTTCTATGTGTATTTTGGTATATTTTTCTGTTCATATATGAATGACTTGACCTTTGCTATGTATCATGCATGCAGGTTCATAACTACCTGATAGATTTCTAGTTGGGACTCTGGAGTAATTGCTCTAGTTTCTATCTGACAAAACAGGTTTTTAGATATAGTCTTAAACAATCTCCTTGTTACTGGTGGTCCTAATGAGTTCTCAACTCCAGCGTCCTTCCAGAAGTTTCTGTTAGGCAACCTTAGCAATTTGTTTGGATCTGCTTTCATGGGAAACATTGTTAACACTTTAAAGAGGTTCTCAAGCAATGATGCTACTGCTATTCCTGCCCAAGGGTGTTCTGACTTGTCAATTGGGACATCAACATCAAGATTAGACAAATGTACTTACATTGGTAACGGTATTTCAGCGACAGGGGAAACTGCAACTGCTTCAAAGAGATGCAGTATTAATGGACAAAAGGATTTCTGTGAGGAGGTTGCTAATGAGGGAATGCACATGACTGCAGGCAGCACTTTAACAAATAGATGTCTTGGTGCACTCGATTTGCTTAGTCTACCTATGGTTCATACAAGACCATCTGGGAGTGAAGAGGGCAATAAAGACAGAGAAACTTCAAATGGAACTGTCCAAACAGATGCGAGAGAACTTGGGTCTGTGGATCATTATGAAAAATCTGGTTTGATTTACAGTCAGATTGCTGGCCATATGTTTCACAGCTTGGAAGATGAAAGTACTGAAACTCCCCGAAGCTTAGTGCTTGATATTTCTAAAGATTCTTTATGTAAAGTATCTGCTGAAGGGAATTCTTTTAGAAACCCTAATCTAGCAGATGATGTGGAAAATAGTCCAGCCACAGATGCACATAGGGGCAAAGAGTTGATACTTCACAGGGTTTCTCCTACGGATGGTTTGTTTGATCGCAATGCTTGCGAAGAATTAGCTGATGGTGCTCTTAATTCATGTTGTGAATGCAGTGCTGAGGTTTCATTGGATGGGCAAAGACATGAACAAAGAACGCAGCACAAATCACTAAATTATGATGCGGTACCAATTGAAGTAATAACAGCGTCTGCTAATTTAGATGTCAGTAACCCTAAGTCTTCATTGAAGGGACGAGCAAAGCAGAAAAGAACTCCTTCATTGAAGGGACGAGCAAAACGGAAAAGAACTACTGAAGCATCAAGCCAGATGTTGGTACCAAACGAAAATACTGGAATTTCAATTCCTTCGGATCTGATTTGTCTGGAAATTGTGAGTTTTTAACTCTGTACTTAAAAGGCACAGTTTCCACTATTCCTTCCATTCAATCTGCTTAACTAATGTGCACCTGCCATTTTTAGTGCTTGATCTAATTTTTCAAGAAATGTGCTATTCATACACTGAAGTTGAGCTATTAACCAGGAAAAACAGCCTACAAGCCCAATGGTGAAGCGAAGTTCTGGAGATAAAGTTTTGCAGGGTACTCCTAGATCAAGAATGACTAAAACTCCAGTTTCATATGTAAGTATAGGATCTACACCTTATCCTTTTGGCATTGAAACTAATGTCGATTCCTGCTTGTACATTTGTAAATTATTTATCTGTTGATGTTCGGGACATAACTGTTGCTGTTCAAAAGTGAGCTCCTTATGCATTTGTTTAACTGGCATGCTTCCAAAACAAAAATGGGAAGGAATTTAAGGTAGGCTTGATTATATTAGGAATTGATGCTAAAGCTGTTGCGTTTACACATTTGTTTTCATAGAACTACACTTGATTTGGTATTTCTAATTTTAAGGCAAACTTGATTATGCTAGAAACAGGCATACAACAGATTTAGTTCATCCTAGTTTTGTTTTTAACCATAATGATCTGATCGGCATGCTCTTTTGAAATAATTTTGCTGCTAACAAAGTGGATTTTTATTTGAATGCAAGTTGTTTGTATATTATGATTTTAGCATATTTTATCTAGCTTGCATGTTTGATGCTTGCATCCAACACGTACTCATTAAACTTTCTCCCAAAATTTAAGGTGCATCAATCTCCACTTACTGGCAGTAAGTCAAAGGCACCATCTATTTCCACTCCTGAATCTGTCAACGTGAAACGATCCAGATCAGGTGAATTATTCTGCTTCTGTTCCCCCACCGGCCAAGTTTTTTTTATTAGAATTTTTGCTCCTGCAAAGTGCAAAACATTTTTCTGTTTTGACCCAAGCAGGAATTTCTTTTCAGGTCGGCTGATAGTTCCACGACTGGATCCAGGATCCCAAAACATTATATATGACCCGGTTAGTGATAACATAATTGTTCATCTAAATTTCTATCACTGTCATAGAACAATGATGCCCAGGATTAGCAAATAAGTGTTATGTGATTGCTAAAATTAGTCGTCTTATTTTGGCTATATGGTTCATAAAAGTTGTTCCTCCTGCTGATATATTTGCCACTGTATGCATTATCACAGGATGGCCGTATTTGTGGGATAACCAACTTCGAAGCACAATTTCCTAAAGGTTTGTGCATATAAATCTCTCATATTCTCATGCCCATAAAACTTTATTGTTGCAACTGTTTAAGAAGCCCCTGCTGAATCATGCAAGTACATTGGTATTTGATGCTGTTTATATTCTCCTGGCAGGGATTAGTTCGGAGCCTCCTTCAAAGAGGAGGTCTCGGCGTTTTTCAGCAGATCACAAGAGATTGCTCACATTCTAATGAGGTTCTGATGAAATGCTGCTGCTAGCATGCTGCATTCTACATGCACCGTTGTAACTATCGAAGCACCCCTACTGCAGGTGTGTTTGTATGCATGACATGCTGACTGGCTTACTCGCTGGTGTCACTGCTCCTGTAACTGTAAGGCGTTAAATGCCCACGGATATGAATATTTGTAGGGTTGCTGGTATGCACTAACATGTTTTCAATTTCGATTGCTTCTGAAGAAACTCATCTTGAACTTAAATAGTTCTTGTGAGAAAACCGGATTTCTCACTTCTAGTGTGTTACAAGGGGAAGGTGGTATTTCAATCAGCGTGCAAAGGCTGGAAAATGGTGCTATGCTTATCTGAATATCGTTTGGTTCGAATTTGAGCGTACGGAAAAAATCTGTGAGGTTCATGGGTATTTTTTTTTAGAGAAAACGTTCATGGGTATTTTTAATGTATGAGATGTTTAAATTTGATCAATACATGTGTGTGCTGCACAGATTTAAATTTGCGCTCGTGCTCGAGTTTCAAGTTCATCCGCAGTTCAATTTTTCAGGAGTTCGAGAGAACAAAATGAGGGCTTCATGTGCATGTTTCTTAGTACTACAATTCACTTGATTTTCTCTGGGGCTGAATATCGAAACGTTTTTAGTTTTTAAATAAATATTGTAAAATATTTTTCAGTGTAAAATTCTAATAAGGGCGAAATTCAATTTAATAAGAATACAAGAAGGAATTCTTAGGCGCTATGTTTTTTTTTTTTGCTAAAAAAGAAGTTGACTGCGAGAGGACAAACTAGGCAGAAACACTTCTTTTCTAAACTTTATTGTAAGCGGAGAACCGAAATTATTAGGAAAAAGAAAACAAAATAAATCGTGTATTTTGTTCCTTTTTTCCTTTTCAAAAACGGAGAGCACCGCCGCCGCTGCCGCTCCCCCGCTCGCGGATATGGCGTCCGAGCCCCCGCCGGGATCCACCGGCGAAGCGACACGGACCCCGCCGGCGCCCTCCGCCGCGGCCGCCCCCCGCGTCTCCTACGTGCAGCAATGCGTAAGCGCCCTCCGCCCCTCCCTCCCTCGCTCTCTTCCCTAAACCCCCATAAACCCTGCCATTTCTTCGTTGCGCGCCGCTGCGCGGTGGTCCGGTGGGGCTCACTCTCTCCTTGGCGGCGTCGCTCAGGTCGTGCTCGTCGACTGGTGGCTGGAGAGGGTGGAGGGCGAGGAGGGGAAGATCCGCGTCGCCGGGATCGCCTCCACCGCGCAGATGAGGCATCTCCTCCTCCCGTTGCTCCATTTTCTCGATTCCTTCTGCCCGGTTGGCATCCAGTTTGAAAAATGTGATCCTTTTCTAGTCCCCCAGTTAGAGGAAATTATGATCTTATTTTTGTCGATTTGAGAAATTCGTTGGTTCTGAAACAAAAAAGAGAAATGCGAAACAGTTTCAGTTGCTACTCCACCATTGGCCTCAATGTGCTGTTGCCTACTCTGCAAGCAGGAAAGGAGCATCATCCTCAACGGGAAACAGGAACGTAGCAGGCCGAGTGTTCAGATCTGCCGCCATCGGGAGGCGCCATGACCAACACGCGATAGAGACTGAGGACGGTTACAAAATACAGATTGGCCGTCTCTTGAACGTTCCCCGAACACGTGACAATGGATTTCCTGAAAAGGTAACTGCTTTCTCTCTGTGCCCCTCATTAATGATTAGTGTCCAGCAGCCAGAGTTTTCGAAGGTGATTTGCTACTAAATTGATGGGCTGCCCTGTGCACCAATTCACTATATTCCTTTTTCTTCCATCCTTTTGACACTTCCACTTGATCCATCTTTGATTATCCTAGCTAATTTTATTGATTGGAGTACCTTAAGAAGTGACCAGAAAATTTATCTATATCCATTACTCTATGCAGGTGTGCAAATGCTTCGAGTTTGGCTTTCCGATTCAGTGGCTTAAGCTTGTTAATCCAAAAATGGAGCAGCAGAATGAACAAGCACAATCAGAATCTACTGCTGATGCACCAAGGCATTCAGTTAAATATTGGATGGAGGAGTTCTTAAGCGATGATCTTACTAATCTAAAGAAATATGCTTCCGAAGAGAATGATTCCTACTCATCCGCAGGGTATACCAGCAATACAGATGGACCTGCTATCCAAAGCCTTTCAAACTTGCCTGATGGTAATGCAGGTAACATGGCTGCATCTGGGGGATTATATGGCGGCAGAACGAACATGCCTGGAAAACCATTGGCACGACCTAGAGAAACATCTTGTAGTGGTCAAGAAAGTGATCAGCATGAAAGTATGCAGATAGACACAAGCGAACAGGGGTTAGATAATCACTCCATCAGCTCTGTTTCAGTTAATCAAAATACAGGTTCCTTCTGCCCTAACTCAAAAGTAGATGACAGCATATTGGCGACATCCAAAATTATGTCAGTTGAGAAGGAAAGCTATAGGAGAAGAGTAGGTTCTAGTAAGGCTGACGAAGATGCAGATATTCAGCATGAGAATATGCAGAGCTGTTCAAATGAACATGAGATAGTTACACTTCCCATTGACTCTGCAATAGTTAATGAAAATCCAAACTCTACATCCTCTGACTTAGAAAAACCAGGAACTCCGAAATGTGGCAAAGCTTCAATGAATCTGGGGAGTACAGATGCATTGGAACTACCAACTGAAAGGATGACTCCACAGTTTGGAGCTGTTCAAGGTTCAGAAGACAGTCCAGTCAGGAGATTGCGAAGTGGCAAAGTCTTTGGAATGCCAAGTGGTGGGCTAATGAAGAGCGGCCACAAGAAGAGAAAGATCCAGCATGAAGCATCTAGTCAAAATATGATACCTAATGAAGGGGACACATCCACTGCTGATCTGACTTCTCACGAAAATGTAGGTTGAATTTTGCACCTCGAGAGATCAGTTGACAATAGCTTATCTAATTCAAATTATTTAATATCAATTTCTACTTTCGACACCCGTGATTCTGGATTTGGTTTGTGATACACCCTTTTCTTATGATACCAGTTTTAGCATTCTACTTTTATTATCTATCGTTATGTGCATATCACCATCTATCATCGTAGTTTTACACAGAGATGCATAATTTCCTGTTGCCACACCTTAGCCCTCTGAATGGTAATGGGTAAATATGGGTAGGATGCTGTACTGATGTAGCGCCTATTTGGTAAATCTAATGAGATGCCAAAATTTGCAGGATTCGTCAGCTGCTGGGGGTGTCACTAAAGATAAGCAGGAATCACATGATTCACACAGTAAGTCAGTTAATTTGCAGAATTTTACACTTATTCTTTGGTACTCAGGGTATTACATCACAAGGGTTGGTTTAGGAGTTAAATGCTATCTCTGTTTCCGATATATTGTTTTGAACCATGAAAAAAAGGTTACCAATCCACCATTGCAATATGAAAATAAAAAATGTGCCGGTTATTTTTTCCCCTAGAAAGAACTAATAGCAAACTGTTGACAGGAGGAATATCAGCGAAGAAGGCGAAGAAAAAGAGGGAGTCCAGCAAACTCTTCTGGAACTGGTGCTGAAACTTGTGCAGAGTTTGTTTCCCAACTTGAGTAGCTAATTGGTAGATGGATCGTGCCATTGTTAGATGGTGACGCCGCTTCTGTATGTCTTACCTCCCAATTACTACCCCTTAATATGATCTCAGCTATATATTCCTATTACTGAGCCTGTTCAAAACAGCAGAGATGTTGGCCCTTAATATTAGTATCATGTCGTTCTATTTGCAACTGAGTTCTGATGTACAAATGCTGCTTTCATGCCTTAGGAAAGCGTGCAGTGTAACATGTTGGACCGGTCTTCGCTTGCCATCGTTAGTCTGGTGGGTATTTGACAGTTGTATATCGCAATTTCTTGAAAAACAATTACCAACCACTGTGTCAAAGATTACTTGAGTCCAGTTGTACACGTTTTGCAACACTTAGCGCTATGCGAATTTGGAGTCATCGTTGATCAGAGCCCTCTGCAGCTCCCAAGCTCCTTGGCTTGATAGCAATCTGTCCCCAATATGACCCTGTGCTCATCTTACCTTCTGAAGCCACCCTGACAGTCTGACGGCCAAGGCATTGCCACTTGCAACCATACTCTGAACTGAACCCTTGCCGGAAGTGCTTTGGTGATGTCTCTCATACTCAGCAGTCAGCACCATTGAAAGTTGAAACATGTCCTGTGTCCCACAACAGGAGATCAACCTCCAATGCTCTGCTTCAGTCTCATGACTCTAATGAAATCAACTAAATTGCGGCTGACCGTCAGTTGACTGCAACGAGGCGACCCGGCAAGGGCAACACATGGCAGGTTTAGACTATGAACCACATGTTTAGTGACACAACGGATGACAAATGGGTACATAGAAATTTCCAGTGGCAAAATTTCACCCATCAACAAAACTGATCCCTCAGCATATCTTGTTCCATGTTGCGAAATGCAGCAAATGAAGTACAAGAAACAATTTAGATCTAGTGGTCCGTAGAATTGTTTCACATTCCAGATAAGTCGTAAGCATTGCCCGCGTAGTCGTCCATGAACAGAGAAATTCCACATTTTAGGTGCTTAAATATTAATAGACAACAAATCTACAACTGTCAGCAAGCTATATATACAGCTATATACATCTTTCATTGGTTGATGCCCTCCTTGAATATATGCTGTATGAACAAACTGAATTTTGTTCATAAAAGAATTAGATTTATATGCTATCTTCTAACCATGCTTGTCATCAATGTACAGTGATATCATCAACCTTGTCATCTTGCCTCCGTGCGTCTGCTACTTCAGTCTCACTGGAAACTGGCATGGAAGGGAATGGGACAGGAACACTAACTTTTTTGAAAACCAAGTAGATTAGAGCTGCGATATATGCCGCCATGAAAGGGAAGACAAGGGTGCTAATTACTGCGTTCGCTATCCTTGGAAGTTCACTATGCACAAGCCAACTGAGGAAGCTTGTGCAAAAGAAATAAATATTAACTCCCATAATTACCATGGAGAGGATCCATGCGACTCGGACAATCTAAATGTGAAGATAGAAACTGGTGTAAGTGTAATGCATAACAAAAAAATTACTGGGTTAACAAATGCAAAACATAAAGGTAAAGGTGTTTGTTAATGAGGTAAGTTCTTCTATGCAAAATTCTTCATGTAGGAAATAATTTACATTTAGTTAATGCATCAACAAGTTTTATCTTGCTTTCCTCTAAATATGATATAAAATTTTCCGCTTGTTAATGCTGCTCTCTAGTGAAACAATATCAGTGTTAACAAAGAAATATGATACAACATCAAGTAGCTGAGTATCACTGGAAAAATTGTTATTACTTTTTAATCTTTTAGGGTAACAATTATATAGCGTTCCTTCACCATTCATGATATTTGAGGTACAAGTAGAATGGTGCTAGAGATAACGGCTAAGCAAATATCTGTCTTTGATGTAATAAAATTGATGTTACACCGATTAGTTTATCAAGAATATTATGGAGAAATCTGATAGTAATCCATTGAATTAGATAGCTTACACAAGTCGAGTTCTTGTATGGTCCTATCATTGCACAACTGCTACTGAATTTGAGGAGAGGAACCAGGGCAAATGGCAGCACAAAAGCTAATATGATCTGCAAGATGAAGAAAAACTATCAAAATTCTGTATGACTAATGCTTATTCGGTATGATGACAAGGCGGTTGTCAGAGAAGTTACTGCAGATATGTAGATAAGTTGTCGAACATGAGCGGCACCACCAATACTGCAAATTATCAAACTAGGTATGATGGTGAAACAGGGAGCAATGATGTAAATGATGAATTTCCTCATCCCGGAGAAACCCTGTACCACATCAAGATGGCAAAAGTTTTTACTTAATAGAGATTGGGAGCAAAGTTCAGCTAGAAAGATAAACAACCTGGATGGTTTGTTTCAATTGTCACTCAAAAAAGTTGTAGGCTAGATTTTTTTTCGTACAAAAAATTACATTTTAAGAATTGGAAACACAATTAACATTGTGAGTTGATTTGCTATACATTTATGTATTAATTCTATCATCTATTAGTTTTGGCAAAATAATTTATCTAAAGAAGTTGATTGTCTAAAAATAATGTGCATCTGCTCACCACTTTTCCATACATATGAATTTATTATAACCCACAACTTTGATTACAACATTTGTTGTGCACGATATAATAGGCAATATTAATATCAAACCCAACATCTGACTTAATAACCCCATAGCCCAGTACCATCCTATCGTTGTGCCATCATGGGGCGGGAATGAGATCCTCTACAGTCGGTGTGTCTGCGGTTGAGTCACTTCAACCGCAGACACACCAACTGCAGAGGATCCATCTCCCATGGGGCGTGTGGTTCGCCAAACCTTAGCTGGCCGCCACACGCCGTCCACCTCTCCTGAGACATCCAAGCCAAATGAGTTATCTATAACATATTTTATTCTCTTTTATTTTACTTGGGTGGGAAGTAACTTCCTCACACTAGGCGTGCACACACAGACACAGTTGCTTCAAGCCTCCCTCTCCTTCGTCATTATTCACTGTGGCCTACAGGCCCACACCCTCTAGAATCCATGCACACAGCAGTCCTATTTCTTGGTTTTGTTCTACACGTACTATGCAGTTGGTCATTTCATATAAAATGTAGAATTCATATGAGGTAACTTGTATCTCGGTATCCACAAGGAATTGACATTCCTTATAGCCTTTCTTTGTAAATTACCTGCATAATGTATTGTCCAGAATAGCTGGTAGCCACTGTGCAACTTTGACCTGAAGCTAATAACGCCAAGCCATAGATTTTTGAACTTGATTTCCCAAAGATATTCTGCACATGAGCATTCCATCGTGTGTCAAAAGAATTAAAAGGAATGAAGAAGCGCATGGGATTGTTTTCTTCTTTTTTACCTAATTCCAATATTCCATCTTCTTCTATTCATGATTAGTTTAGGTCAAACTTGTTGCATTTGTTTGGGTGATAAAAGGAACATAGATGACTGAGAGGAATGGACAAATGAGAAAATAATTCTAAAAAGGAATGGGAACCTTTTTTTCATTTCTGGCCTTGGCTGGGGCCAATAGGTTGCAACGGAAAGGTCTAATAATTAAGCTTATAATAAACCTGGTTGTTTATGCTTGATTGCTACTCCCTCCGTCCTAGATTGTACATCATTTTGGCATTTCTAGGTTCATAATTTTTGCTATACACCTAGATATATTATGTCTAGATACATAGCAAAAGCTATGAATTAAAAATGCCAAAACGACCTACAATTTGGGACAGAGGGAGTATTGTTAATATAAGACAGACCAACACTAAGTAATTAATATGCTTCTATATAAAGTTTACAACTGATGCTGCACAATGTTTTCATTAGTACTGACCTTTAGTAATACAGATGTGGAATTCAATGTAAGACCGCTACAGTTGTCGTCAACCATCTGACTATCAGCACATATAGTCCCCGTGATTGACACAATGGCTACATTTACAAGTAGCACAAGGAACAAAGCAAATGCATTCTCAATCAAGAAGAATGTAGATGTGTCCTGGATAAAAAGGGTCAAATTACAACTGCAGTTACATATATCAATGTTTTACAAAAGAAACACAAACAATCGATACTAAAGGGTAAATACAACCTCATGATTTGTAGTTTTGTACTATACAAAATTTGGGAAGCATGGTGTCCAATGATGTAAAATGCAATGCATCATGTACTACCTTTATAAATAGCTAACTATTGCATGATTTTCCTTTTTATGATTTTTGCTGCAGAAACACCATTTTCAGAATTGTGCATATATGAATTTGTGGAAATATTGCAGGGTATTCTTAGATTTAATGTGATGTTGTTCTAAGTATTGAAAGTGAATTATTATGAATATTGATCACTTACCTTGACTCCTTTAGGAGAAGATGGTATTTTTCTTGATAGCACCAATGATGAATGTAGGAAAAGATTATGTCTAGCATTATATCAAATAATAGTGAGAGATGAATATTTAATATTTCACAACAGGGTTTAATTCCATATTATAGATACTTACGGTACAATGAGGGCACTAAATAGTGCAATTGCGTCTGATGTAGCGTAAGCCCCTCTCAATCTTGGGATGAACAAGCCCTGAATTACCTCACCCATAGGAGGATTGGCACTGTTCACTTCAACAAAGAAGCAAGCGGCCATGATGAGAATAAAAATAACTCCTATGAACTCCATTTTCCGAACCTTCAAGAAAAAAATGGATGGTCCATATGTCAGTTATATGCACCAAAATGGAACTACGTATTTCTTATTTATAAACCATATATGTTACTTTTATTTTTTGGGAAACAAGAGGGGCAAGCCCCCTAGGCCCCTGCTGATACTGATTATATAAAATATAACAAGGATGGAAAAACAAGCAGAGTTTTACAAAGAGAAAGGAGGAAGGAGCTTGCACGCACACAAAAATTAGTTATAAGACTGTAGGCAATCTGAAATATAATGTATGTTACTATTTAGGCATGAGAATTTTTGTGCTACATACTTTTTCACATATTTCATATCACACACTTTTCCCCTTTCTAGAAATGAAATGGAAAGATTATGGAGACACATATCCATATTATTTTCTAAATAAATCACAAGGGTTATTTCAGTGAAAATGTACATGATCTACATATTACACTGTTATTTATATGATGGAAGAGTATATTAATTACTTGTCTATTTTGTGGTGAGATGAGAATCTTACCCCACAACTCTGTAAAGCTAGGATTAGGAAAGTGCTTGCTCCACATATTAGAACACCAGCCCAAAAAGGGATGTGGAGCAATATCTTGTATGCCAAAGCAGTTCCTAACACTACACAAAGAACAAAAACAATGTTGCAATTAGTGGACACATCGATGTGCAAAATTGACATGTCTTTTGTAACAATATTGTTTGAATATATGTAAAAATTGTTAAAATGATCTTGCATGTACTGCCAACTGACATAGTTTTATTTGCTGCGTCACCCTGTTAGTTGGTCATTAGTAGTAGTAACATGGTGGTTCTGGGCATATATACGAGGTTATAATTCTTGTCGCTCCAATTGTGAACCTTGTAGTTAACCCTTTTACAGGAAGATATGACAGAAGTGTAAAGGAAGTGCTATGCACAGGGTCGTTACATGTTGGCTTTGAATTTTTTAACCAGTGCTGCACTTCAATTTGTCATATATGATTGTATAATGTTTCGCAATGTTTACCTCTTTATAAGAGCTCAATGCACATCATTGTATATGTAAACATGCAGGGCAAATATTGCGCATTCTAGTAAGAGTTACTGCTAACTGCTCCTAAATGTTTCCCATACGTTCAAAGCAACCAACATAGGAAGAAATTAGATGATCAAGAACAAACTCAATACCTCCTGGTACTGTGGCAGCAATCACACCAACCTCAATGAGCAACCAAAGGCCATACTTCACATACTTTGGGTATTCACGCATACACAGCTCAGCAAGATGCTTTCCTGTTGTATGTTACAACAATGAAATTAAGATGTCATTTTCTTGGGTACCAGTAAAAAGGTTCTAAATTTTAGAGTTCATTAGAAAAAGGTTATTTCTTTTATCTATGTTGAAATGAGTAAAATACTTTGATCCACAAAATGTAGGAACAAACTAATAAAGAGCTTTCAGAATCCATTTTGGCTTAGTGGCAGAGGGGGTGTGGGTAACTTTCATTGTCTACAGCCATGAAACCTAGGGGATGCAGCCAGGATGGAGCGCACACACTATTTTTAAAGGGATAAAAGAAACAGTAATGTCAACAAAGGAACAAAAACCCTTCCTATTATTAAAAAAAGAAAAAACAAAGGTGAGGCAGGATGGTTCTGGATTCCCAGAAAAATAGGAACAATTAACAAAGAAATTTGTTGAACCTCGGATATGCATTATCTACAGCCATGAACCCAGAGGATGCATTTTCATATGCGACAACAAAGCAATAGTATTCAATAAAGAACTTTAAGAATTATTTCTCATAAAAGTTGAATTCCAAATGGTGGTATATGCACAGATATTGGCCTTGTGATGATTTAGCTCAAGATTTGGATGATCCAACAAGTAGAATCTGTGGTGAAAGAAAATGTTCTCAACTCTCATTCAAACTAATTTAGGTTGAGTGACAGGTATGGCTGGATTTGAAATATATAAATCACTATCAGAGAAACTAATCAAGAACTGATTTACGTTTGTTGCCAACAATCCTATTTTTCCCTGCACATTGCTACATTTGCTTTGTTAGTAAATCTTTCTAGAATGGTTACATTTGCAGAACCAACTTGATAGTAAGAATAGTTTCACCTGTAATGATGCCCAATTTTGCTGCCAATGATTGTATGATCAATACAAAAATGAACCCAAAGAAGAGAACCCATAACAACTGAAAAAAAATACATGTTTAGTTCTCACTCTTGTAGAAGGAAAAAATGTAGGGGTGAGATGTCATAAGCTATTCTAAGTGAAAACTAAAAGTTGATAAGCCGAAGAAATGGTTGGGAACCTACCTCGTATCTGTGACTTGATCCAGCCTGCAAATCAGTCTGCACTGTTCCAAACATACAACCATACGATACATAAATACTCGTAAAGAGAAGGAATAAGCCTATATCTTTTAGACGCACTCGCTTATTTCACATTCTTATAGTTTTAGATCGAAGACCTACTTTTAGTAGCTTTTGTAGAAAATCTACAGGGAATACAAGTTGTGTGGGGTTAGCATCTTAAGCTTTAAGACCACACGAGCACAACATCAAAAGCTAACCAGCAGCTAGTACTACCCTACTATCACTACTAGCTCAACTAGCCAAAATATGTAGAGCATAAATGGAGATATTCATGAGGCATGGTCAAAAAAAGATGAAAAGGAAGAAGGATTCTTGAGTACGCATGTATCATCCAAATGAAGTGCATTTCAGGAAATATCAAGTATTTGCAGAAATTCACTTCACTGTAATGCCATATGTATTCTTGTGTATTTCGAATATATGAGACATATATGTTACCATTGCTAGGGTCAAGGTAAGCCAAGGAAATAAGAAAACCAGGTCCAGCATGCGCTAGAAATCTCTTCCATGTCGATTTCTGCTAAGAAAAAGGCAGTGATATATAATTAATTAAGCCAAAGTCAACAGATGTTTAAATAAGCCACCTCCAAGCATCATGCATCATGTTAAAACTATATGTATATGATGCCAAAATACCATCAAAATCTGTGACATGCCCAGGCCCACATGTCATAAACACGCATCCGGTGCTATTTTGCGTACTACTACCATGTTGAGACTTTTGCTATGACTTCCTCTGTTTTTCAATATATATGATGTTGAGGATAAGGAAATTAGTTAATAGAGAATTAAAATTTCTTATCTAAGTGTTGTATATTTAAAAACGGAGGGAAAACTTACTTGCAACATATATAGAGCGAAAATCGAAGGCTAGCATTGCTAAGCAAAAAAACCATGTATCCTAGCTGAGCTACCTAGCTAGGAACAATGCTCGATCCAGCTAGAGGCATCCACACATGGCTGTCTCCGAGCCTAAGGAACTCCATCCCGAGAAGCAGCCTGCTGCTACTGTAAGAAGAGAGATGAGCAAGAGCATACCTGCCGGAGGAGGCTGCCTTCCGCATCATCATCGTGTTGCTGCCCCGACGACGAGGCCCCGGCGGCGCCGCCTGCCGTGGCGGCGGCCGCCATCTCTATCTCGATCTCGCCGGCACCGCCACCGCTGGCACCAACAACGGCCGCCACCCTCCCGCTCCCCCTCCCGCGCTGCTGGTCTTCCCTCTCCACCTTCCTCCCGGCCTCCTCCATCACCGCCGCCGCCGCCGCTGCGTCCGAGTGGTGGTGGTGGTGGTGGTGGTCGGCAACCATGGGGCAGGCTGCGACTTTTTGCATCCACGACGAAGCTCGCTGCAAACAACTGGCAGCTAGCTAGCGCGGCGCCCGCAGGGTCAACTCTCCGCTCCGTCCCGTTCCCTTCATTTATCAGCAAAGATATGCATATATAACATATATAATCCTTTATACTATCACGTCGATCCGGTTGCTGCGACGCAGGCATCGAGAGAGGGAGAGGGGAGGGGGAGCAAGTCGTCGTCGCCGTGCAGGTGGTGGCGTGCGAAGGCCACCTAACCCGGCTTCTAGTTTAATCCTAATCCTCTAGTTTAATGGCCTTGATGCCTCTACGTGTACGGCGTGGGGTGTGGGGTTGCGGGGGGGGGGGGGGGGGGGGGGGGAATGCGAAAAGTTTCGGAGCGTATCGAAACAAGAGATGGCCCGTGAAGGATA
>NC_028456.1:15574080-15673868 GCF_000263155.2 Setaria italica
TTGACCGGGGCATGGTTTTGGTTTATCATCTTTTGGTGGTTCGGGTTGATTCGCCCCCAATTTTTCTATGAAACTTGTTCAAGGCCCCGACAGGGGGTGGGAGTTCGCATAGAACATGTATCTATACAGGTATTTTTAAAAAATTTCCTAGATGAGGAAGCCGAGTACCGGATTGAACCTAGACGTGAGCGGTCGCCCCATTGTCCTTGGAATGGAGTTCCCCTGCGGCCGCACGTGGTGGCAAGTGTGGTCACAAAACGGCAGAGGCCGGGTCTGTGGAACATTGCCCCAAAGGAAATGGGCCCGACACGGGTTAGGGAATTGTGGGGGGGGGGGGGTGGCGGTACGGACGGTTGCGGCGGTGGACGGATCCGGCCGGCGCCGAGAGCGACGGTCAGCAGCTGCTGGGCCAGCCTGCCTGCCTGCACGGCGAGTCAGCGACCAGCGAGCAGCAGCTCTCGATCGCCTTGTCTGTGCCAGGCTTTCGATCGCGTCGCCATCGCGGTGGCGGTTGGCAGCAGTGGGTTCTTCCGGAACTGCCGGTTGGGTGGTCGTGGGAGCGATGGTGGGGGCGCGGCTTCCGTACTACCGGAGAAAAGCGATGGTGTGTAGTGTAGTTTGTGTGTGTACGGAGGAGGGGAGATTGGATCTGGTGACATGTGTGGGAACGCCGCGCGCGCTACCAGCAGGCACAAGGTGGGCCAAGCGAGAAGCGACAAGGCTGGGCCTCCAACAAAAAAGAGCACGCGGTCGGCGGCCTGCAAATGCAAGGACAGGAAATACAGGCAATCCTATCTATCTTCTACAAGAATTGTTTAATGAAAATTTTAAATTACTCCACGTATAGGCAAAGTCCGGACTCTCTGAACTATTTATTTATTAGTTCGCCTAAACTATTTGGTTCAATTTACCCCTAACAATATTCGAGTGCATATATTACACTCGATGAATGTACATAGTTAACATTTCCAACCCTATATCCTCTTATCCTTCTTAAAAAAACAATTAAATAGATACACATAATTAAAAAGAAGTGCATCATAGTAATTTCCCACTAATTTTGGTACTTGGTCCAATCAAATTGGTACTTCTATTTTGGCACTTCTATTTTGGTACTTCTTGGTTTCTTTCCACCGTTCAATTTCGTGTACGAGCCTGTGCACTCTTTTTGCTTCACCTGAAGTGATTTGACATAGATGACAGGAAATACAGGCAATCCGACTTTTTTTTATTTTGGCCTTTTTCGCGAATTTTTTTTACAAATAGACCCCTGACGAAACCAAAAATTTCACAACGTCTTGGCGCCAGCCTCCATGGCGCCAAGGTCCCTGCCATGGCCACTGACCTGGCGTCTGACGTGGCGCCAAGGCTTGCGCCAGCCTCCCTGGCGCCAAGCCTCCTACATAAAGTGTCGGTCCTTCTTCCTGCCCGAGACTTCCTCCTCATTCTTCTTCACTCTCTTGGGTTTTTACTCTCGCTACTTCGCCTTATACTACGAATCGACATTTTAGCTTAGGAAACTTTCATTTGATCCGTGGATCTTGAAGAGCAAGGTATCCTCTCTCCCTCGTAGCTTTTTTCACATCGATTCGCTATATATTTGTTGCATTTTTGAACTTAGGGTTTCATGCAAATATAGGATGCCGAGGCGTGGAAAAGCTAAGAAACTAAGATAACCCCAGCGCACGTAGTTATGTTATGTGCTCATTGTTGTTGATCAATTGAAAAAACCTTAATTGTAAGTTTATTGTTAAGTGTGTTTGGTTCTTACAACGAAATAAACTAAATTGTAGTTATGGCGCCAAGATGACCAGAAATGCCTTCGATCCATTGCCTCTGCCTAGTGGTGTTCCAGTGCCTATGTGCTTTTGCGGCGATCCTTGCAAGGTAGCCAAATTCGATGAACATGCTACGTATAGGCAGAGGTATTGGATGTGTTCCAACTTTGCGTTTGAACCTACACTTCGTCAGCGCCGCATTAACATGTTGGTAAGGAATTGTTGTTGTCTTATAATTATTGACCATATTTTTTTTATAACAATTGCATTTGTTGTAGACCCCTCCACCGCTATGTGATTTTGAGCAGTGGATCGACACTGAGATCAATCCTGCAGACAAGGAGTTTTTGGAGTATATGTTGCGCTGGGATGTAGAGAGGAAGGATATGTACGAGAAGAGGCTCAGAGAGGAGGCTGCGGAAAAGGTGCACAAGGAAGAGGAGGAAAGGAGGCGTGTTGCTGTGAACAGGGAGGAGAGGGAGAAGAAGCTTGAGCGTATACGCCGAGCGAAAGCAGCGACTGAGGAGAATCCCGATGCCTTGAGGAAGGGAAAGTGGCCTTGTTGTACTCAGTAGTCATAATTAGTTTATAGTTCTATGGTTTATTTATGAACAATATTTTCTACTGTGAGACTTTTATTATGTTGTCATGTAATGATGCACTTTAAGTATGGACATGCAAGTGGTAGACGACCTATGTTTATTTTGCGATGTAATGCACTTCAAAGTTGTACTCTAGTGAAATTTCCGCAGAAAATAAAAAGGGTACTTGTTAGTGAAATTTTGGCAGAATTTTCCTATTTTTTATGCAATCCATACAAAATTACGAGATGAATAGTGAACATAAATACAAACATACAAGCATATGACACATTCATAATAAAATCCATAATAGTTCAGAATGAAAGTCCATATACACAAATAGTCCATATAACACAAAGTCCGTATACCACATAGTTCGCAATAAGTACCCTCAGTGCTCCTAGTCTTACCCTTACCCTTGTGATCAAGGGCGTCGGTGCCTGGAGTGTAAGGAGAACGTGAGCGACGTAGTCTAGTGCCTACAACCTGTGTAGGCTGAGTCAAGGGAGCCTCGTGGAGCTGAGACGGGCCAAGCTCCTCGGGCCTCTGCTCATCGTCGTCGTCGTTGTCCTGCCCCTATGCTCGACCTGATAAGTCCCTGTGCCAAGATCAAAACATTGCACCTCATGTGTGGAAGCCCTTTCATTTGCGATGCTGAGGTGTCTCTTTGGTTTTTTAGCCCATCTCTCCCTAGCACTCTGCAACGCTTCTGCTTTGGCGTGTCTTTCATTGAACCACGCAACAAGCCTGTAGAAGGTGAATTTAACGATTGCGTTCACAGGCATACCACGTATCCCTAATAGCAACTTATTGAATGACTCGGCCATGTTACTGCACTAAAACTCGTACCTCCAACCACCGGTATCGTGAGATCTAGTCCACTTATCCAAATCTCTCATCAAACCAGCGAGCCATTGTCTACCTTCTGCATTTGTTGCAGTCCTGACCTGCTCCAATTTGCGCTGGAAGTAATAGTCCTCAAGCTGACGAGCAGCAACTTGAAAAAGATCAAAATTATCCTTCACACCATCCTTCCAAAGAAGGTTCTCCGCAAGGTGCCGAGTGCACCAACGATGATGCAAAGGTGGATACCCCTCTATCTGCTCTTGCACAGCATGAAGTATGCCCTGATGCCTATCGGATATGATGCCAACCTCCCTGCCAGGCCCAACCACATGTATCCGGACTAGTCTTAAGAACCATCCCCAACTGTCGTTGTTCTCCTTCTTAACCAATGCAAATGCCAAAGGAACCAACATGTTGTTCGCGTCACAAGATATGGCTATAAGAAGTGTGCCCCTGTATTTGCCAATAAAAAACGTACCATCAATAGAGAAAACAGGACGACAGTGCCTAAAGGCTTCCGCACCCTGAGGGAAGCACCAAAACGCACGTCCAAATATCTGCCTCCCATCCTTCCAAGCATTTGGTTTTGGGATGTACTCATAATGCATGCCTGGATTCACCACTTTTATTGCATTAAAAAGTACTGGCAGCTGCTCGTACCCAGACTCCCAATCCCCATATATCATCTTCCACGCTCGCTGCTTAGCCCTCCAAGCTTTACCATAAGTTATCACATAACCTCCATAAATCTCCTCAACAGTTCTGATAATTGTCCTCACTTTCATGTTGGGTTGTTCCTTCAATATTCCCATCAACTGCTTCGCAATTAGGGTAGATGTTAGCTGCGGATGTCTCACTGTAAGCTCACGGTCAGCACAATTGTGTGGACCGACAACTTTTGTGATCTTTCACTTCCCGGTGATATTTTGCTTCCTTGCACAAACCCTCCATGGGCACTGTTCCTTGTCACACACAACTGTGTAACAGCACTCCGCATATGAATGCAACACTTTGTAAGGTCTCTTCCGTATCACCGCAAATGCTTGCAACCACCTCTTCAATGCGGGAAGGTCCTTAAATACCCTTCCCTCCTCAATAACCATACTAGAACTAGCTTCAAGAGCATCTAGGAGCTCATCATCACGTCCTTCTGCAAACGCATGATCGGAAAGAGTAAGATCGCTAAACTCGTGAACTATCAGATCACGACATCCAGGGAAGATACGCCTGAACATCTTAATATCACTCTCTGTTATCTCTCCAACAGGGCGATCATCATCAGAATCAAGATCCACTCCCATCTCGTATGCATCTTCATCATTGAAAATTTCAACACTATTTGAGCCACGCAATCCATCTCCACATTACACTTGCGCAGCAACTAGAGGCACATCCACATTTTCTGGAATATCTCCTGCGATATTAAGTACAAATATGAGTAAAGAAGAAATTGATGGAACGAATGGGGTTAGCTCCCAACAATAGAAACTGGTAAGACACTTACTCGGATCATTCTGAGTGAAAAGGAACTCATTAGGAGAGTCCGCCACATCATCAACAATCCAACAACCATGTCCAACTACTTTATTGGGGGGCAGATTCAACATCGGGAATCGTAGGTGCAACATCCACGTCCATAACAGGTTCTGGGACGGGAGGATCGAAGTGTGCCCGTTGACCCATTGGTTGGGAAAACCGACGAGGATTTGGATCAACTCCCACCCGACGAACAACCACTTCAACACTTGGGGAATGACCATTCATAACCGTTCTCACATATTTTTTCCACTGGCCTGCACACCGAATTGGGACCATCTTCCTTTGAATGTTGAGAGGGGAACGTAGGTGAAGTATGCCCTCGACTGTGATTTCATCATCTCCATGACAATGCAGCTCCTCCCGAGCCCTTCCAAGCAACTCATTAAATGAGGGTTTCTCATCAAATATCACAACCTCGCACTGCATGGCAACAAACTTAACACATCCATATTCATCCCTTTCCACGGTGCATCCATGATATATGCTCACTACGTTCTCCATCTAGTACATCAATATAACGATGCACAATTCATTTAGTCTATAATAAATGAAGCATTCTAAGTACAAGATCTCTAGTATGAAATGAGATAGTATCAATTGACTACTAACTACTAAATACAACTAACTAACTATGTCATACAACTAGCTAACTATGTCACCTAATATGTACCTATGTACTTAACTATACAACTACTTAACTAAATACCGTAATAACTAGTTTACTATGTAACTAACTATACATCTAACTACGTAAACAAAATTGGACATCCATCTAGTTAAATAGTGTCATGAGTATTCTCTATTGCATCTATCATTGCAATTTATAAAAATAAACTACCAAAATAAATTAGTTTTCATATCTAACAATTCTACATAACTATTCTAATTTATGTATCTAACTATTTCATTTACCAATTCTACCTACCTATCTAAATTATACCTAACAATCTAACTTTAATCTATCTATCTAACTATTTTATCTACCAATTCTATCTTCTTTATCTATCTAGTTAACTATAACTCTTCTTAGAGTTTTACCTCACTGGTGGGGCGACCTCCGGGCGGGGGCGGACGGCCTTCGGGCGGGCGCGGGCGCGGGGCAGCCGCGGGGGCCCGTGCGGGGGGCGTCGGGCGGGGCAGCTCTGGGCGCCGAGTCCGGGCGGCCGGGCAAGGGGCGGCTCCGAGCGGCCGGGCGCCGGACGGGGACGGGCTGCCTTCGGGCAGACGCAGGCGTGGGGCGGCCGCGGGGGCCCGCGCGGGGGGCGTCGGGCAGGGCGGCTCCAGCCGCCGGGCGGCCTTCGGCCGGGCGCGGGCACGGGGTGCCTCCAGGCGGCCGGGCAAGGGGCGGCTCCGAGCGGGCGGGCGCCGGACGGGGGCGGGCGGCCTTCGGGCAGACGCAGGCACGGGGCGGCCGCAGGGGCCCGCGCGGGGGGCGCCGGCACGGGGCGGCTCCGGGCGGGCGGGCGCCTGGCGGGGGGCGGGAGGCCTCCGGTGGCAACGGCGCCGGCAGCGGCGGCGGCAGGCTTCGAGGGCGGCGGCGCGACTTTGAAACAAGATTGGGAATTGAAACGGACGCGCAAAAGGAAGGAGACCCGGTGATGAGGTAAAAGGCTTGGCACCACCGATCTTGGTGCCAAGCTCCCGCCCGCTCGCCACGTAGTCGATGACACGCCACGTAATCCATGCCACGCCACATGGGCACGCCATGGCGGGGACCTTGGCGTCATGGAGGTTGGCGCCAAGACGTTATAGCTTGGCGTCAAGGATCCATTTTTGGAAGTGGTTTCGCCAGGGACCTATTTGTAAAAAAAATTTGCAAAAAGGGCCAAAATGAAAAAAAAAGACCCTACATGCAATCCTATCTTCTAAAAGAATTGTTTAATGAAAATTTTAAATTACTCCACGTATAGGCAAAGTCCGGACTCTCTGAACTATTTATTTATTAGTTCGCCTAAACTATATCAAATGACACAATTAATCGAGGGCAGTAATTTGAACTTTTACCACTCAATAATAATTCACATTTTAAGTCATCCAAATATTCGAGTGCATATATTACACTCGATGAATGTACATAGTTAACATTTCCAACCCTATATCCTCTTATACTTCTTAAAAAAAAGAATTAAATAGATACACATAATTAAAAAGAAGTGCATCATAGTAATTTCTCACTAATTTTGATACTTGGTCCAATCAAATTGGTACTTCTTGGTACTTCTATTTTCGTACTCGTGTACGAGCCTGTGCACTCTTTTTTGCTTCACCTGAAGTGATTTGACATAGATGAGCAATAATGGATCATCTAGTGTCAAATGAAAATAAGGATGTACTTGCCGTCGTTCAACCATCCATGACTTAATGTAAGATTGCTTGGAAGCTAATTAACTGCCACAAAAACAACTTATATCCACTTTAGATTTACGCTCACACCGAGCAAATCACATATCAAGTGTCTACGAAATTGGTCAAACTGAAGTGACAAAAATTTAGCCAATTCAACCTGACGCTTAAATCATACTTCTACCCAACTCGCACGGCTAAATCTGTTGCTAATACAGAGCTAACCAACTCTTCCTAAAATCTAATGCTCCACTAAAAATTTCCCAAGAAAACCATTATCAGCGGAGAGCTACGATAATGATTGGTAGGTTCCTATTTACTTGTCGAAGATAGATAGGGGTTGAAATTTTCATCCCACCCCGACCCATTATAGCATCACCCAGCACAGCAAAATCCCATCAAAGACTATTTAATTGAAAAAATATTGTCAACATTTTTCAAAAAAGTTGGACCAACATTTTTCAAAAAAGTTGGACCAACATTTCTTTAAAAAAGTTGAACCAATATTTATTAAAAAAACTTGAGCCAAATATTTCTTTAGAAAAAGTTGAATCCAACATTTTTTTAACCACCTTCCTCAGCTCCAGCGGCGGCGCGCGGCGGCTTGGCGGTGAGCTCGAGCAAGACAACCCGTGCTTTTCCTTGCCTCATGTTGTCTCCCCTGTTCATGGAGGACCTCAATCTGGTAGCGTTAAGGATGACAAGTGCCGTGACAAGCTTGATTTGGATAATGGTGACCTCGAATTGGATTGTGGTGTTGGAAGTCAGTGAGCTCAATTTGGGTGGGCAAAACTTCAATTTAGCTTGGGAGGGGAGGGGGCGGCGGCGAGAAGGATAGAGCATTGGAGCTTCTCTGGTGCTTGGTGCTGATTTGAGTTGGGGAAGAAAAATAAAAGTTGCTGCTTTGATTTTGAAAAGGCAGTGATGAGAAAGAGGTGAAGAGGATATGGGAATTCCATTGCTCATGTTTGGGATTGAAGGGTTGGGTTGCTTGCTGTCTGCTTGGAACCTTGGAGTGGCGCTGGTGTGCTCTGCCTTTTGGAAGATAAGAGCAGGAAAAGGTTGGTAGGGCAAGCAGAGAGGTGCATTTGGATTTGGAATGGAGAAAGGAGGCAAGCAGTACGTGCTACCCACGACAAACTCAAGATGTTCGACAATATGCCCGAGACTGTGTCGGAGCTGCAGCAAGAATTGATTTAGGGAGAGAGGTGCCTGAGCTGCTGCAATGACAACCAATGCAGGAAGAGCTACTGCTAGCTCGGTGTGGAGCGGTGATGGTTGTTCGACTCACCAAACCAGAAGGGAGGCGATCCAACGAGACTAAGCCTGGCAAGCAACCAAACACACACAATCAAACAAGAGGTACTTGCATTGTCTAAAGATGCCTTGGGCTGGCCTTGCATATCTAATACCCAGGCTTGGGCTAGAACAAGGAACCAATCACCACCTATGGTGCCAATCTAACTCCATTTGCACCTCCAATCATGAGTTCGACAATGGTTGCATAGGATGCACCAATCTGGCCAGCGAGCTCCTTCTCATCTTTTCTCTCTTGTTTCTCCTTTATTGTTCTATGAGCTGAACTCGTGGATGCTATTCTTGGCCCTCTCGAGCACCTCTCTCTCACACCTAATGGACCAATATATACAAGCTGGGATTTGTTTCCGAACCTATCTGCACCTTCCATCAAGGCAACAAATCAATGGCTCACACACATGCTGTACTGGGCTCTTGGGCTAATATATACGAGCTATGAACCAAAACCTGATGTTGATTCTTAGAGTCTATTTGGTTTGACTTCTAAAGTGCTGTGGCTGCCGCAAAAAGTAGAAAGCTAACCAAAGCTTACGCTCCTAGCACGGTACTTCAACAAAAAGCTAGCTTCGCGCGACATTGTATTCCCGCAGCACCTCTTACCCGGCTTTCACCGGCTGCGAAGGATTGGTTTTACACCAAATTACCCACCTGCCACTCTTTACAACTTACCGGTTCGATATTTTCCATCGCTCTCCTCTCTTTCTCTGGTCCAGAACCATCGCTCTCATCTATCCACAACCGCAGGCTGCGCTAGGGTTAGCGCACGGGCCGGCGGCGGCGCTTCCTGCTTCGTCATCGGCGACGGCGACCGCTCCTCCCCGGCAAGAGCGCATCCCGCCCTCTCTTCCTCTCCTAGGGCTGCCGCCCTTTCTTCGTCGCAGCAGGCCGCTGCCGCCTTGTCCATCACAGCGGGTCGCTGGTGGCAGCGGGACGCCCCTGCCCTGTCGCTGCTGCCAACGGGCCGCTGCCGCCCTGTCTTCGTCGCAGCAGGCCCCCGCCGCCCTCTCTCTGTCGCAGTAGGCCGCCGCCTCCAGCGGGACGCCGCTGACCTCTCTCCTGGGGCCGTGCTAGTGGCCGCCCCTTTCGTCTCCTCCCTGGACCAAGCTGTAGGAGCTGGCGCAGCGCAAATCCGTGACTGGCAGCTCCGGATCTGCAAGCACTCGAGTGGACGGGATTTCGTGAGTCAGGATTCGAGGTGAGTCTCTAGGAGCTCGAGCTTAAGTATACTGAATTCCCTGTTGTGCTCTGTGCTGTCCGTTCGATACATGTAGGTAGCCATTATTAATTCATGGAGTATATTGAGAAAACAAACACATGGCTTGTTCATTCGAGTAGTAAATTGGCTTGTGCCATTCGAGTAGTAAATTGGCTTGTGCACGTTAAGGTTTTATAAACTGTGTTCTGTGAAATATACTTGTGGAAGTAGCTCATCTAAAAATAACTATTGTGCATATTATTAGGTAGGGTGAATACCACCAAAGATTTGGGGTATTATAACTTCCTTTGTGCCAGACTAGATATATCATGGATGAATTGAAGGACAAGAGTATAGAGATAGACACTAGTTCTTGGGTCGTAGTCATGTTATGGTAACTGAATTGAATCAAAGTTTTTTTTCTTCATTCAAGAATGGCTGATAAGGCAGATTGGTGTGATGCCAATGTGAGGTATTTTATTGATATCTGCAAAGGAGAGATAGAAGCTGGAAATAGGCCGTTGGGATTTTTCAATAGGACTGGTTGGAAAAATGTTATATCTAAGCATGAAGAAAAAACTGGTCAGAAGCTAACAAAGAAACAACTCAAGAACAAGTGGGACAATATGAAAAAGGAATATACATGGTTCATGGAGTTGAAAAATAGTGCAACTGGGCTTGGATGGAATGAGGCGAAGCGAACTGTTGAGTGCTCTAAGGAATGGTGGGATGAACACCTAGCTATAAGCACTTTACTGTCATTATTCATTGTTCATTTTCAATGTTTTCATATTCTGTTACTTGCTGATGAACCCTTTGTTTCATTTAATTTCAGAGGTGCAATAATCCTGAGAAAGGTATCAAATGCAACCATGTGAGGTTTAGAAAACAAGGGCCAAAGCACCTTGATGATCTGCATATATTGTTTGATAAGATACATGTTAGTGGTGCTAGTGCATCCTGCCCTGGAGATATATCCTCTGATGAGTCAAGTGATGACGATGTGAGTGAGATACAAAAAACTCAAGACATTGATGATGTGAAGCTGGCTGCTTTGAACAAATCAAAGCCAGGGAAAAAGAAACGTAAGGAACACTCTAGTTCTATTGTAGAGAAGGAGGAGAAGAGCCCATTCTTTCGACTGTACAAGAACACATGTTTGAAGATAGAAACTGCAGCAGATAAGATATCCTCTAGTGTTGAAGCTTCATCTGCTGCTCTAACCAATCCAGTCCCAAGCATTTCAGAGGCTATGAAGATGGTGAAAGATTGTGGAGTGCAAGAAAAAACTGCTCTAATGCACACAGCCACTTTCCTTATCGTCAAACCTGAATTTAGGGAGGTCTTTACCTCCCTGGAAACAAAAGAAGGAAGATTCGATTTGATTGGGAGAGAGCATGAAAAGGAGTTGTTAAAGCGTCAATAGAATTATTCCCTACTTTATCTAGTGTTGTGTTGTGAACCAATAATTGTTTATTTTCCTTTGTTGAGAACCATTAGTTGTCTGTTATTACCCTTTGTTGAGAACCATTAGTCGTTTGTGCACCAATATTTGTTTAGTTGTCTGTGAGAACTATTTGAGAACCATTGGTTATGTGTTCATATGGTGTTCATATATTCGTGTTGTCCATCCATATGATGTTCATATATTTGGTTATGTGCTTCTGTTATCTGAATGGAAGAATTGAACTTGTGTCTGTAGGAAAGAATTGAACTTGTGTCTGTAGATGGATGCCAACATGGAAGAACTGGCCAAAAAGGAGCAAAAGGGATTATTGCTTCTAGCTGAACTTTCCTATCAGGCTGCTACTATTGGTCAAATGGGAAACATGTACACGGATCGGTATTTCAACAAAGCAGAATACAGGGAAACATTAGAAACTGGACTTCAATGGGTTATGAGGTGCTTTGATTGTCCGAGGTACTTTTATAAGATGTTTCGAATGAGCACTGATATTTTCATGGCACTACATGATTTGCTCATCTCGAATTACGGTTTGATCTCAACTAACAATGTTTCATCAATTGAGTCATTGGCGATGTTTCTGTGGATCGTCGGAGGACCCCAATCATTTTCACAAGCTGAAAATCATTTTACACGGTCGCTATGGACAGTTCACACCAAGTTTCATGAAGTATTGAATTGTTTGCGCAAGTTAGCAAAGGACAATATCAAGCTAAGAGATCCAACTTTCTGTACTAAGCATGAAAGGGTGAAAGAGGACCGTTTCTGGCCTTATTTCAAAGGCGCTATTGGAGCTATAGACGGTTCACATGTTAAAGTTGCCGTTCCAGCAGAGGAAGTGGTTAACCACACATGTCGACATGGATATACATCTTAGAACGTGCTAGCTGTTTGTGACTTTGATATGAGGTTTATCTTTGCGGTTGCTGGTTGGCCGGGTTCTGCACATGACACACGGATTCTCAATCATGCATTAGCGAATTTTCCTTCATTTCCCGTGCCTCCCAAAGGTATGCATGTTGGTTAAGAGTTAGTAATAATTCTATTGTTGTTTTCCTTTGATGATTTGATTTGGTTTTGTAGGAAAATATTATCTTGTGGACTCTGGCTATTCAAACAGAGTAGGATATCTTGCCCCTTTCAAAGAAGCACATACCACATACCAGAATTCCAGCTTCGTTCTGGACGTCCTCCTCAAGGGAAGTACGAGATTTTCAATTTTTTGCATTCATCCCTTCGAAATGTCATTGAGCGGGCTTTCGGAGTGTTGAAGCAGAAGTGGCGTATTTTGAAGGACATGCCAAGTTTCTCCACTCGTACTCAAAAGCATATTATTCTTGCTTGCATGGCATTGCATAATTTTATTCGTGAGAGCAATTTGCATGATAAAGTGTTTGATAGATGTGATGCTGATGAGGACTACCTACTACAAGAGACATGTGGCATAACCCAAACACAAGGAGATGAGAGTCCAGATGGGGAGAATGAGGATACGATGAATACTATTCGTAGTAGAATAGCTGATGCTTTGGTTAGGACGAGAGGGAGATAATTATGTGGACCATATGTTAATGGTGGACATTTATATGAACCATATATCTTTTGTGAAATGTTATCTTGGTATTCATGTGGAGAATATGGTAACGGTGGCTGCAAAATTTTTAAAAAAATAAATTTCCCTTTCTAAAATGGTAATTTACATGTGATTAAGTGAACAACACAGTGTTTTACAATCAATTTGCATATCAACAGTCCCTCGTACCTTCCAAGGGCATTACAGACCTTCCTTGCCAAACCTACAGTCTCACAGCTGTTTCAACCAAACGGCTTTCGGCTTTCTCACGGCTGACAACTTAAAGCAGCTTTTCCACAGCTCACAGCTCACAGCAGCTTTTTCACAGCTCACAGTCCAACCAAACAGACCCTAAGAATCATACGCCACTGTAATATTCTTAAATCTGTGACTCTGTGCTCAACTTTGGATACAGAAAATAATGAGTTCAAAGCATTAATCTTTCTGTTCATGGCTAACGGCAGTCTTGAAAGGTGGCTTCATCCTAACCGACTGACTGACAGACCAATGCGAACACTAAGCTTAGGCCAAAGAATATGCATAGTCACAGATGTAGCTTCTGTTCTGGACTATCTTCACAACCAGATAACACCACCTTTAGTGCATTGTGATTTGAAGCCAAGCAATGTTCTTTTGGATTATGATATGACTGCACGTGTTGGTGACTTCGGTTCGGCAAAGTTTCTCTCTCAAGATCCTAGTAGCCTGAAACACTCAGTCAGTATCCAAGGAACAATTGGATACTTAGCACCTGGTAAGTCCCATGTTCCTTTGCCTGGTTATGCAAGACTTTTCTAGTATTAAGTTTTTCTTAGCACATTTTCTAGTATTAAGCGAATTAAACTTTTGCAGACTACGGCATGGGCTGCGGAATCTCCACAAGGGGTGATGTGTATAGCTTTGGAGTGCTTCTCTTAGAGATGATTACAGGAAAACGGCCGACCGATGAAATGTTTGTGGATGGACTTAGCCTTCACAATTTTGCAGACTCCATGTTCCCAGATAGAGTTTCAGAGATTGTAGATCCCCATATGGCGCATGAGGGCCACCAACTGTTTACCGAACTATGGATGCAGAGCTACATTATCCCGCTTGTTGCGCTTGGCCTGTCATGTTCCATGGGATCTCCGAAAGGTAGACCTGGAATGCAGGATGTGTGTGCAAAACTCTGTGCCATCAAAGAAGCTTTTCCGGAGTCTCATGGTTAATGCTTTAAATCTCTTTGAAGATGCTCTACTAGAATGTGACTTTCTTATATATTGCTGTGGACAATGTACTATGTAACTGCCAACCTTTCCAGTCAGAATGAAATAATGGTTTGCAGAATTAACGTTCCTTACAAGCCTAATATGTGTTCTTATCTGCAAATGCGCTTCACTGTGGGAGATGTGCCGTCGTAGCATTCCTGAACAAGTTTACGCAATTTTACTGCAGATCCCAAGCAATCTGTTTCCAGCATAACCTGTGCTCACCTCCTGAAACCACTCTGACGGTCAAGACTGAGGCATTGCCAGTTCACCAGGGCTCTGAGCCCTTTGTATACACTTGCACCAACTACATTACACACAATTAACAGGGGGGCAAAAACACTCGGGGAGCAAAAGAACACACCCAAAATTCCTAACTTCTTAATCTCATCAAAACCTGCTTTAACAAAGGTTATATTAGTCTGTAGAAAGACATATCGCTCACATACAATTGGACTCGTGCAGACATTTACTCAGCAGGGGGAAGTGCTTTGGTGATGTCTCTCTCGGACACAGCACCGTAGAAACATATCCGTGTGTTCCCTTCTCGGACCTTTGGATCTAGGTAGCCCTTGTATAAGTCCCAGAACTCATTGCTGCATGGTGATTCATACAAAAAGATTAGGATGAGACATTGTATGGATCTATGGGAGCTAAATTCTTCTGCTGACAAAATTTGTACCTGACTTGTGGTAGCGTAAACAAGTTGAAGGACTTCGTGTCTTTCTGCATGTCAAAGACCACTAGTTTCAAGCGTGACAAGGACAAAGCTTCCATGTCAATTAGTTTCTTGATCCTGCATAGAGAACAAACTATAAGGGGAATAGGAGGTGGAACTACTATGAGAAGCATGCCATAATTGTTACCACTGTAAATACATTAAGATACACTGCATATATGTCAGAACAGAATTACATCAACCTTACAACGTGGTTGACACCCAAAAAATGTATGATCTCTTTACTCTTTAGGACTAATATAAAAGTCAAAGCATACCATTTGTCCATTTCCCTTTAATATAGAAAGAATTCATAATTACCAAGAAAAAATGGAATACAGTGATTTTATTAGTATATTGACTGGCAGCTGCCCAGCCGGATCCAGGGGGAAAAAAGGGTACGCAGTGATGTATAAGAAAGACATCTTTTGTAGACACTGGCAACTTATCGAACTTAAACGGAATGCCAAATACCCAGGTTTTTCAGTTTTTTTAACAAAATGGTCATCATGTCACCAAGATTGGAGCAGTAGATAATCAACAGTGTAGGCATTTGCTCGTAAGCAAAAGCTCAGCTGAATGGAAGGTATGCAAATGAAACAAAAATTTAAAAAATTATTGTCTGAACCTTAAAAGGCTTTCTTCTCAATGCAATTATAGTAAGCAGTAAGCTTGTTTGGAAGAATCTCTAACAAATCAGTGAAAACTGAAAACATGGTCATCAAGTTCAAAGTAACTGAACAATAACCTTCTACAGACACGACAAGGTAAAGCAAAAGATAGAATGTGCAAACTGGAATTGCAATCTCATGGCAAATAGTGGCAGAGAAAGCAAAATTAGTGATCCCATAGTTTTTTTCTCTTATTGGTGGAAAGTACCCATACTCTAATCCATAATTTATAAGCATTTTGAAGGATTTGATAAGGCAAGGTTCTATTCCAGATCCAACTATATCTGTGGCTGTAGACAAAACAAGCAATAGGTCCATTTAAGCTTGATATCAAAGAGTTGTCCACACCAGAGTATTGCATAGGCAAGACAGAGATAGGACTTGCTGTCAGCTTGTCAACCAGAACCAAATGTCATGTAAGAGTGACTTTTGCAATGCTACTGTGCAGAGGTGTGCAGGCAGAAGGATAGGTGGATGAGTGAATTTACAATCAGGTTTGATGAGAGCCAGATGATGATAGATATTTCAAAGGATATCTTAAAGGTAGAAAAGCTGAAACAGACAACAGATCTTGGTACCGAACATTACAAAGCTATTTTAAGAAAAGTACAGAAAATATTAACATGTTTGCAACCAGACAAAATAGGTGCCTTTGTGTGAGAATTAGTAGCATTTCAAACTTTGAATCTACGACACAACATTCGTCTTGGTTCCACAAGGTAAATAAGCTCAATTGATGCGGAACAAACGTAATGACAAAAAATCAGATAAAAACTGGAAAAGTCAAGATTGCTTGCCTGCTTGGTGTACCACAGGCAATATTTACTCGAGCATTAAGCATCGCCACCTGCATGCCAAATTTAGAATTGAGAACCAAATCCAAAACAGTAGGAAGTAAAACAATAACTACAATTACTGGTGGCGTAAAATAGCAAACAGTCTGGTATTATCATTTAAATTTGCTTTTTCCCAAAAGCAGCAAGGTTTTCTTATTTCCAAAACTCTCACATCGACAAAGCATGTTCACACTGTTACAAGTTAATGCTGAATCTAAAGAAATCAATCAAGTAAAAGGTGATGAAGGAAAATTGTTTCATTTGCAACAAACGTACTGATCTACGACTGGATTTTGTGCGTTCTTAACAGAGTAATGTCTGCAGATAGTCAGTTGACAAACAGAACAATTTTTTGCTAAAACAATGTTTGTTTTATTTATCAATATACAGAGTTGTGAAGTTTGGTTAAAGCTCTTTATAATTACAGCAGCACTTTAAAGCAACCAATCTAGTACTCTACACGAATAGGACATCTGTACTGCAAGATAGCTAAAGTGTTAAAATCAACAATTCAGAAATTGCATTGCCAATACAGAACATTCACAGCAACTTTGGACAATGCATGAATAGATTTAACATGGAGTGAGTAAGCTACAGGAACTTTCCATTGCTGAGAAAATACATACCTGCTCCTCCACTTTCAAGTGTTTAGCAAAGAGCTTTACTGGGCGGCATTCTTTGGTAAACGTTTTTAAGCCCCTACAAACCAAAAGCTGATGTTTATTCTCTTGAAGAATTACCAAAAGAACAATGCAGCACACATTGCAGTTCTAGCACTAAGAACAACTGGTACCTCAGAAGCTCTAAGGATCGCAGAGCAGCCGAGCTGATAACCAGGAGCGCTGGGCTGCCCACGCCGATCTCACCCTCCACAACCTGCCCCTCGCAGAGTTCCTCCTTCCACGACGCGCCGAATGCCCCCTTCACATGTTCACCAAAGCTATCCACATCCTGGGCGCTTCCCTCATCGAGCTGAACCATGCACCCTTCTGCAGACAACCAGAGCAGAACAGGCCTTCAGGTTTTGTCCCTCAAATTTACATATCGAATTGTATTAGACTGAATTGAATTCAGCATGAGGATGAACAACCTGAGTAGGAATCGAGCTCGAGGGGTGAGAGGCGCATCTTGACGGCGCGCTCGAAGCTGCGAAGGAAGAACTCGAGCTGCCGTGCCGGCGGCATCGACGCCGACAGAAGGACCCCTCCCCCTGCGGCCCCATCTCCGGCGGCGGCCTCCGGCTCGGCTGGTTTCTTGGCGTGCGGACCTGTTGGCCCCGGCTTCTTCTCCTTATACGCCGTATGCTTATGCTTCTCCTTCTTCTTCTTACCGGACGTCGATTCGGGATTCGAGCGTTTCTTCACGAGGGTTTTGGACGGCCCGTGCGGCTTCTTGCGCTTGCGGCCGGCGGCCGCGGCGGTCGATTCCGGCGCCGGCGCCATTTTCGGGGTTCCAGTTTGGTGGGGCGTGCTATTGGTTAGGGTTTTAGCTCCGGTGCTGCTTCGGGCCTGATTTGTCTGAACGGCAGGCTTTGTTACGGGAATCAGGCCAATGTAGGAAAGGCCTGGCCCAAGTTTGTGGGAATGTTCGGCCCAATAGTATTTAGACAAAAGTTTCCTTTTCGAAGAAGAACTATTATTTGAGAGGAGAAGAAAAAAACAAAGCATAACCACTTGGCAAAAATGTTAAGCGTGTAAAAATACAGAAACCCCTACCAGTTTTTGCGAGGGAAACCCCTACCAGTTGCAAGCCCCGTGAAGTTGTTATTGCAGGAGTTGCTAAGGGTGGTAAATTGTTATCTAGCATAATTTTAGTTGTGTTGGGGTTTTCTAGTTTTTTCCCCGTAAAAACCCCATGTAATTGCACGGTTTTGTTGGGGTTTCCACTAAAAATATGTACTTTTACTCGAATTTTACTCGATGAGCAATTATAAGCGAGTTGTAAAAATTATGGTTGTGGTCTTACCCCTCTAGTTATTCAGTTTTGGATCCGATTTTATAGGACGGTGATCTTCTTCTAATTATATTAGGTAGAGCAAAAAATTTCATACTTTTAGGGGAAAAGGAAGAATTGAGAGAGAAATATCTAGGCCATGTACATTCGCATAATACACATACCTCCAAAGCATGAATCCGGTAGAATGAATGCTTGCAATCAACATGTAGAGCTAAAAGTTGTGTCTTCTATTATCATATTATGTATAGAGAGAAAATGCCGGAAACAATATCATTTCTACGAAATTGATCCTCCATCGGTCAGGAATTTCTACATTTGCCATTTAACTATTTACTGATGGCACCAGAAGAAACTAGAAAAGAAAAACAAGGTGGAAAAGAGAAACCAGGACTTCTTTCGACCATCCATTCCATGTCAGCAAAAGCGGCCGGCCGGTGTCTGCCGTTTCGTCGGAGCGGCGCTGATGTCTGCAGTTTGGAACGGCAGCCCGCGAAAGCTTCGCGGAAAAGAAAAACCAACGCGGCGTCCCACTCACCGACATGTGGGGCCCAGACGCACTGGCCCACCTGCCGCCAAGGTGGGTCTGGCTGGATGGCTGGTGAGAAAAACCACGGACGTATGCCCCGGCGGCCTCACGGACTTGAGCCCCGGGCAATAAAAACGCCCTCCGCGTCAGAACCGAACGCACGCACCGGCTTCCCTACCCGCCCAACCCATTCGACGAGGCTACGCCGCGCGCCTTCACGGGCCCACCTGCAAGTGATATAGAGTAGGCGATGCGCCTGTGCGGAGAAGCGGCGTCGACAGCTGGAACGGACGCGTGTCGCCGCGCGGGGACCACGCGTAGTATCCGTATGCTCCCTTCTCTCCCTCTTTTTGATCAGTTTGGCCTGGTTCTGCTTCTGCAGCCTCCTCCTCTTCTCGTGGTCTCGGGCTCTCGGCTGACCATGGGGCTCGGGGGACGGCACGAGAGAGGCATGTGAGGTGGGTCCACGGGTGTGCAGCACGTGAGACCTCCCATATCTAATGTGCAGCTGGATCAACGGAACAACCGGCGGATCTACTCCCTCCATTCCAAATTGTGCTCCCTATCACTAATCCAACATAAATCTAAATTTAAAATGTGTGCTTAGCAAACAAAACCGGTAAAAGACAAAAGCGGAGCGAGGAAGATAAGGGGACCTAAGAAATTAATCCAAATACATAATAAAATTGATGCTTTTGTTAGTTAATTTTCGGTGAAAAATACTCTTTTGTAAAGGAAAGTTTCTAAATCCGGCGAGCCATGGCCCCTTTGGTCACGATGAAGCTCCGCCGGTGGTAAAAGAATCGGTCGATGTGATCCAGTCATCTAGGATGACCGAAACACGAAGCCCTCCCTTCTTCCTTCCTAAAAGTTTCAACTTTCAAAGCTCGCATGAGCTGGTTTTAGGTGGCGACAGAGTTCACGGCGGATTGTGTTGGTGCATGGGCACGACAACAACTCGAGCATTGGACCAAACAAAAAGGTAGATTTCTTAGGAACCTGAAACTAGTAGTCTAGTACTCAAACTTACACAATAAATCGAGCTCAGTAGTAAGGTGAGCTCAAGCTCAACCGTCCGATCTTTTTAAGTGCAAAAGTAATTTTTGTATCGAGTTTGGTTTAACCTTGTTTTTTGGGTCCGATCAGCGCCAAAGGCTCTATTCGCTTCAGCTTATCAGCCACCGAACAGTGTTTTTCTCTCACAATAAGGGGGTGTTTGGGAGGAGGGGGCTAAATTTTAGCCCCCGTCACATCGAATGTTTGGACACTAATTAGGAGTATTAAACTTAGATTAATTACAAAACTAATTACACAACCCCTAGGCTAAATCGCGAGACGAATCTATTAAGCCTAATTAGTGCATGATTTGACAATGTGGTGCTACAGTAACCATTCACTAATGATGGATTAATTAGGCTCAATAGATTCGTCTCGCGATTTAGCCTAGGGGTTCTACAATTAGTTTTGTAATTAGCTTATGTTTAGTCCTCTTAATTAGTATCCGAACATCCGATGTGACAGGGCTAAAGTTTAGCCTCCTCCTTCCAAACAGCCCCTAAATTAGTCGTTTTAGCTTTTCAACCTGCTTATAAGTCCAGCCGAACAGCCCCAAAATCCAGACAAAGCGCCAATATGTTTGAAGGGGTTGTATAACATGTTCTTCATTTCATATTGCTTTTGTTGGATACATGGATTATCTTTGAAAGATCGCGAAATAAATTATTTTGAATCGTAGTACTAGTATTATAATAAAGTGAAAAATGCGCACTTGGGCTGGCCAGCTGGGCTGTTCGTTTTGTTTTGTGTGCGCAAAGTTTCGGATGCCTGATAAATATAGGAGGCCCTGGAGGCCTATTTCCTCCTCCCGTGCAGGCGTGCACTCTCTCCCTCTCTCTCTCTCCTCCTCTCTCTCTGTCGTGGCCTTCTTTCCTGGCGACGACGGCTGGGAGAGCGACGCCGCCCTTCGCCGGCGACGAGCGCCCGCCCGGCACTCCTCTTCCCTTCCCCTGTGCGAAATCGAGCACCGCAGACCCTAATGTAAGTTATTTGTCCTCGGATCTGATCCAATTACGCGCATATGTTTGCATTATACCCGCTAACTTCGATTCTTTCCAAGAAGTTATCGGATGTACTGGATCCGCCCCATTTTTCTGGATCAAATTCTGTCTCCACGGTTTAATTGCGGTTTTACCTCAGTGGCAGCTTAAAGCTGCAGCCTTTTCTTTTCCTGCTCAATTGCTGGGTTTGGTGCCTTGATTTGGGTTTTCTTGCTGAATTCGGATGGATTCACTTCCAGCTGAGTTGGAGGACTGCATGGTTGAGTCTGGAATTTCTCATTGGAGTTGCATTTTCTAATCTTCCGGTATCGATCCTCGATCGGATCAATCTTCTTGTGCTTAATTTAATTGCTTGGACATGGATTTCCTTCAATAAATTATGTCCCGTACACTTCGAATTCGCATCTTCTATGCTCATTTCGAAATTCAAGTTGGAATCTGCAACTAGATTAGGTGCAATTAATTGCATGTACTAGGATCCTGTATCTTGAATCTTTCGTTGTGTTGTGGCAGAGTACAAGTTCAGTTCACCAAAGTTGAAGATCCCATTTTAGAACTAAAATTCATCTCCAGTGAAATTCTAACTTTGGCATGCAAATCTAATGCTTTATGCTTGGTAGAATTAAAATCTTTGCTGTACCAATAAGATCTTGAAACTGCTTGATCTGTGAAGTTAAATCATTTCAGGTTTCTTCTCCACTGCGAAATTTATCTTGGGTTTAGCAGTAAATTCCTTTTTTAATTGGGTGGGTAAGATCCTTGCATTTGATAGAAGGCAGATATGATCTTGTAGCTTTAGGATTAGAACTGCTTTAAAAAGCTCATAATATCAATTGGAGAAAATGAACTGCAACATGGCACTGTAGCTTCACTGTTATAATCATCCTGATTGTTACTGTTGTCTGAAATCTCCATCACTCACTTTCAATGCGAATTTACTGAAGATCTGGTCCTGCAAAAAGTTACCACTTTAAATTCTTGAGGAGGCTCCACATAGCTTTAGATTCAGGATCCAAGGTTATTATAAAGAGAATACTTAATTGAGCAATTTTGCAGAAATACATTTGAACGATCTGATCAAGATATGGTATTATTTCACGAATATTTTATTATTCAGGCAAGGCTAGTATCCACGTTACTTTTGCACATATTCCTTACAGACATCACTTTCAAAATTGCTAATCCAGCAAGTAACTAGCAATTCTCTTAGCTGGTGGTGGGGCCTGATAAGTGTCTCTGCTGTTTCATCGCCATCATGGTTAGTGGTTGGGAGTCAGCAATGGTCTCTAGTCTGTTTGTGATACTGTCAGGATGAGAGATTTAGTCAGATCCGTTGCATGGCGGCATCACATCATCTGGGTCATTTTCAGGATGCATTACTTGACCCTTGCAAATTGCTTTGCATAAAAATTCTCTGAACTTTATAGGAAATTACGTGTTGCATGCTGGAAGATTTTGCTAGCATTTATTGGGGTTCGGGGTTCACAATTTGAAAGTTTCAAATGATCTGAGTCGGTGGAAAGAGAGGGGTTCCAACCAATCTGATTGATTCCAGCTGGCACAGTTTTAATCAGGATATGCACTGTTTTAGCAAAGCCAACCAATCCACCAGATTTCAGATGCTTGGTTCTTGCACTCTGCAATAATTTTTGAACTTTATGCTGATTTTGGAAATTGCTCTGTCATTGGATCTACGATGCTATTTATTGTTTGCTGTTGCAAGTCAATCATACCCTTTTTCGTGTACTGAGTTGGTTGTGTATTGATTGAATTCAATTTGGTTCCACAGCTTTCACTAGGAGGAGATCAGGCCAAAGAGGCAACATGATGATGGGGACTCAACTATGTCCTTCCAGTGTTCTGTCACTTCCGCGAGATGAGAGTGGCGATGAGGAGCTCTCGGTGCTTCCCCGGCATACCAAGGTTATTGTCACTGGGAACAACCGAACAAAGTCTGTCTTGGTCGGCCTACAAGGTGTTGTCAAGAAGGCTGTTGGCCTTGGAGGCTGGCATTGGTTGGTGAGTCTTCCTTCCAATTATTTAGGCATTCCACTGAAACTTTGCTTAGTTGCTGGTTTGTCTATATTGTAAATTAGTAATGGGTTCCTAATAAGTGACAAGAACAACATTGGCGTTTCTTTTCAGAAAGTAGATAGTCTACTTAAACAATTTTATATGGTTTCAAGTATTTGTTTTTGTTTCAGAAATACCGTCATAACATGAGTTTCCTTGCAATTATTAGTCATTCCACTGGAACTTTGCTTAGCTGCTGATTCGTCAATATTGTAAAATTGGGATGGGTGTCTAACAAGTGAAAAGAACAACATTGACCTCTCTTTTCCGAAAGTAGATAGTCTATTTAAGCAATTTTTTTAGAGGTTTAGTTTTTTTAGAAATCATCACGTGAACACCAAGACTCAATGCTTTATGCTTGCTTTTAAAAAGCCAGTTGTACCACCAAGTATTCTGAATTTTTTTTAGCTTAGAACTCGAAGCAGACAAGATATGTGTAGACTTAGTGAAACACATGATTGGGGTGTGATTTCTTTTTTCCAGTTCCTGATATATTCTTGCCAAATCAGGTTCTAAAGAACGGTGTAGAGGTGAAGTTGCAGAGGAATGCTCTGAGTATCTTGGAAGCTCCAACAGGCAATGAAGATGACAATGATATCAATGGCAATAATTCATTGTGCAGCAGCTCCGACATGGGCGAGAAAGACATGGATTATTGTAAGACCACATCACAGCAATTGCATTTTGGCTAGTTGCTCCAAACTACCAATAATTCAATGAGCTTGATTTTCTTCTGCTCCTTTTGTGCAAATAGCAAGCATAGACTACCACAAGCCAACAAAGCCAAGGGTTCGGCATACAAGGCCATGGTCCTCCTGCGCAAAATCGAGCAACCGAGGCAATTTTCATCCGACCTCGAAGCTGCGAGCGGTAATCATTAATCACTATCGTGGTTTGAAAACACATGTAGTAGATTAGTACAATTTTATAGATAAGGTAGTGCCATCCAGTTTCAGAGCTAGTGTAAACTAGGATCACGTGGTATGGCCCATGGTTTGGTGGGTTTTGTTTTTTTGCTTTAGGCAGTTTTGCCGGCTCAACCATGGCATCTTGCATGCCTGCTTCGTTTAATTCAAGGACAAGTTTGTGCCAGTGTCATTTCATTCTGAATCACCTGCTAATGTCCTAATTTACTCATGTGTTTTTCATCACATCGCATTGCACTGAAGCAAGTGTATTGTTACTTTATTTGTTTGCAGAAAGTAAATCTGACAAAGCTCGGAACACCCTCGCTGTGGAGATACTGGAAGCACTTCAACCTTGTGAGTAGCCTGACCGCTCCATACGTGCTGAAGCTGAACCAACTAGCCTTGTTTTAAACTTTTGCGTGCTGTAATTTCCACCTAATGCCGAAAACCTTTGCAGGCAAGCATGAACCCCAGTCCATCAAAGGAGGAGCTCTTCCATGGGGCACAGCAGCATTTCCAGTCACAGGTAGCTGCAAAATTACTGCAACCAACTAATGCTTGCCACCATGTAGAACAGAACATGTCTACAATTCCCTTGAGACGACAATGAAAAGGGACCATCTAATCTTTGCATGTGCCCTCCTCCAAATGCTAAACATCATCAGCAATTGGACGAGTTGCAGGTCATCCTGGGCTTCATTCACACAGCAAAGCGGTTGAAGAGCCTGTACAACAGCTCCTAGCCTTGTCTGTTGGTCATCTGCTGCACAGATCCATGCTTCTCATCTCCTCCTTGGTGGTACAGATGTCAAGAGTTTAGATGTGCAGGTGCCTGGTCACTGGAAAAAAAAAAGGTCTTGGGATAGCCTGAACAGAAAGAATTAGAGGTGAACTTAATATGTAATTCTTTTCTTTTTCTTACTTGTAATGATGATGAGTTATGTAAAACCCTTGGTGGTGGCATAGTGTCGGACTGACAGATCTCAATTATTGGAGAGATATTACTAGTATATGTACCTAGCCCTAGCAAGTGGTATGGTCAACAGAATGCCTGCCTTTTTTTATCTTTATTCCCATCTATGCTAATGCCATGCCAAAGAGGGCCATACTACGCTAATGTGCTGTGTCGTCTCTTTCTACCCCGGGACTCTTTTCTTTTGCCTCAAAAAGTGGCAGGAGACGTGAGAGCCTGCCCTAGATTTCCGTGCAGGCACCCACCGTGGACCACGCTGAAATGCAGGCCTGTTTGGTTGGTTTCTACCGAAATTGAAAAATTGAAGTCACCTGGAAACTTCACTGAATTTTGGTAAAATGATGAGCAAGGTGGACAAACTCTGGCAAAGTTTAACCCTGAATTTGAGCAGAATTGCTGGTAAATTTTTGGCATAATAGAGGCCAAAATGTGGCCCAGATTAGACGAGGTACTGAGATAAAACTTTTGTAATGCAATCAGTAAACACATTAAGCCGGTGCATGCGCGTGGACAAGGAACTCCAAGCCGGTGAACTAGTGCACTACTTGCATTGACCTCCGTGGGGCAGGTGGGGAAGGGCAGGTACCCTACCGACAAGGAACTCCAACAAGCCGGTGAACTAGGTGCACTGGACCCAGTCAGCCTGGTGCTTCGTACCATTGCCGTTACTCACTCTGTGGTTGCACCGTGCACCTGGAGCACGGAGGCAGAGAGCGGGGGACAAAAGATGGCGTGATGCGCATGCGCGTGGCGTGTGTTGGGCAGTGTGCAGGAGCCAGCCGGGCGAGCAGGCACAGCAGGAGATGAGGTGAGTGAGGGGATGTGGGCCCATCGTCTTCTCCATAAAGAGTGTCCCTACTGAAAGTTAAAAAAAAATAACGCCACTACCAACCTACCTACTGCATTTGTCCCCGTCCGTTCTTTTTGTAAACCTTTTTCAAGATTTTTTTCCCCACCTTTTTCTTTCCAAGTGCTTTTTTTTTAATATCGGGGACTCTTTATTCCCGGAGGCTGCTAACAAAGTAACAAGTCAAACAGTGATCATGTTAGGGACTGTCACGTCTGATCATTGATTTTTTTTTTGAGTGATCGATCATTGACTTGTGGAAAGTTCTTTCGTCCTGCTTCGTCATCTAGTGCTTTGTTTCTTGGGAGGATGAACAAGGTAGGCAGCAGCAAAGTGCCTCGCAAGAAACTAGCAGGTGTGAATCAGACACGAGCCTCGTTCTATGAATCTTTGGTTAATCCTCTTGGTCAATTATAGGAAACAGTACGAGTGCTTCTCCAATACAATTCCAATGTGTCAGCACATGACACATCAGTTACAGTACAGACTACGGAGACGTGTAGGAGGCCACCATACTGTCCATGCATTGTCTTAGACGACCTGACTTCACTCTTCGGGCGCCTGTGAATCAGAAATGCATAATTGGATATCGATGGCATTCCCAAGTCTAACTAGGATTCTTTCATTTTTCGAAACCAGGAATTCCAACTATCCGATGTGTGATGGCAAGATAAACGGGAATTCGTTCGTATTCCCTACTCTATAGATCCAAATGCTTTGCACTTCGTCTTCACACGTAAGAGGTTCCTTGCTGCTCTACATAGCGCAAAATGTAATAATGTGCATGGTTATGAGGATTTTTTTTTCAATACACAAAAATGGAATGAGCTGGCCTAGCCTCATGAGTTGGGCATCTGTGATGGTTTCTTGTTTTGTTTTGTTTTTTTTTTGGAAAAGACACTATAAGGTGTCTCAAATCTAATATATATTAAAGAAAACTAGGCAATTTAACAAACAACAATCAGAAAAAAATGAAAAATACAAAGAGATTCATCGAAACTGTTTTCTCCCTTCGAAACATGCTACTCGCTAGAGGTTGAATTGCACATTATAGAGGGAGTAGACCTAGATTTCCCCTGCAATTGATGGCCGCAATAACCACTTGCTACTGACGCCTAAGATCTTGAAAAAAACTCGGAAGAGTATGGACTAGGGATCCATCACAAAACAACGCAGGCGTGATTTGCACCAGAGGGTAGAAGGTGCCAAATCTTGCCGAAGGAAACTGTCAAAGAAGCCATTACAATTCTTGGCACCAAAAACACTGCCGGACTCCAATAAAAGGATCAGCAAGAACTGCATTTTTTGTAAGAACCTCAGATCTGCTAGCCCCCGCCTCACTAAATTGTTGCCGCCGCTGAAGAAAGCATCGTCAAGGTGGAGAAGAACCCATATGCCGTTTTTATTCCGAAGTGACAATAATCGATCCAAGCATATACTTATCATCAGCAGCTCGCCGGTCTTGCCATAGAAAAACCAAAGCCTCCTACATCCTCCTCATTGCCGGAGAAGAGAAGGGAGCACCAAAATCTTAACACTAAAAAACTCAACATAAAGAAACCTCAAACCTAAGAACAAAAACTCGATGTACTAGCACTATTACTAGGGAGATGGGCACCCATTCATGGACACACATTCATTGCAGCTAGTTTAAGTTTGCGCAACCGCAACTTACTGCGTAACATGATGCAATGAGGTAGTGCCATGGCGTGGACTATGATTCTATGAAGCTTGTGCTATATAAAGCTCATGGCTTAAGATATAGGCTAGCTATTAGATGGCATATTGGGTCGGGTTGTGCTGTATTGGGCTAACTGAAGTAGTCAGATAATACTATTTTAGTTTTTGTATAATACACTTCTGATTATCTCTCGGAGTATCCGTAAAATTCGCATTCGATCAGATCAAATTTAAGAACTAAATTTAAATCCGTACCGTACCCACCCGGCCAGTATGTGATGCTAGCTTGTAGGGTGATCTTAACTTAACCATTCAATCAATCCTTTTGCCTCTTATAGCTACAGCTTGTTACACTATCTTAATCCTTTGTGACTTGGCTACTCATGTAGCTTCAAGTCTATAGACCTCATCCATAAGCTGAGGTAGGGCTTTCAGAAGGGCTTCCCGACGCTTACCATGAAGCTTGTTTGTGCAAATTCCATGCGGTAGATTATCATGCCCTGTTTAGCACATAGCAAGTTAAAATCTTGAAGTTCTCATTCTCATCATAGCGTGGACCGGGGCGACCATTCGAGCTTCATCCTGAAAGCTCCCAAGTTCTTGAATTGGCCTGAGCACGCAGTAGGTATATCCTGTAGTTGTAGCCTCATCTAAGCTTCATCCTGAAAGCTCCCAAGTTCTTGAATTGGCCTGAGCAAGAGGCAGTAGGTATATCCTGTAGTTGTAGCCTCATCTGCATGTGGACCTGATGTAGTGTCCTGGTGGGAGTATAATCGACCTATGGTCTGAACTTAAGGCAGAGACAACTGTGGTGGTATAGTCCAGCGCTAAAGAGTTTGCGGGGGTAATCCAACTGGCCCCGCAAAGTAATAAAATCATTTAGTAGGCCATCCTCAATGTGTCGTTTGTGATTGGTATGTTGACCTGGCCCAAGATATCTTTTTCGAACACGTGAGAAATCTTTAGTGAGGAAGGAGGAAAGTCTGTTGCCCTGATTGTTAACAGACCAGATGAAAAGTGCAAGAAATATGCCTTCGTGGTCTCAAAATAGTTGTGCAAAGATAAAAGAAAACCGCTACGCAATGGGATATAGATCCAAGATGATAACATATTGTTACCACTAATTTTTCTTCTACTACTACTACTAATTGTTCTTCTTCTTGTACCACTAATTCTTCTTCTTCTTCCACCACTAATTCTTCTCTCTATGAGTGCCACATCATCACGCTATTTCCAATACATTAATTTCGTTTTATGGTTTCTTTACATACAAGCTATTTCCAATACATAATTTCATTCCACGGATTCAAATACATAATTTCATCACGCTATTTCCAATAATTACGCTATTTCCAATAAATAATTTCATCACACTATTTCCAATACAAGCGAAGAGACAGGGGTAATAATATAAACATAGATAAGGCCATCCCTTTGTTGCCCCGCAAAGAAATGTAAAATCATAAAGCGGGCATCCAATCTCTCCATAAGTGCCACATCATTGCGCTATTTCCAATAAGTTAATTTCATTTCATGATAACATTTATTTTGTGATATCATCATTATATACTAGGAAATTCCAATCTGGTAAATAAGTAGTTAAACAAGACGATCTGGTGTACACGAACAGACACATGTAGTTGTTACTCAAGAAGGTCCTTTCTACAAAACATCAATACACTGGACCTTCGCCAACCGCTTCCACTCGGTCATCATTTGTCTTTCTTGGAACTGCAACCTCTGCCTCGTCCATAACTTCCCCCTTCTCTGTCTATTACGAGTCCTCCATTGTTCTTCCTCTACCTTCTTTTTGGCTGTCCAGTCAATCTCTCATCAATCATGGTTCCTTCCTAGGCAAATCTTATGCCACATCTTGTTGTGAGCATCCCCAATAAGATCAGTGATGCAAGAGATTTCATCAGGTTCAAAGCAGTCTGTAAGAGTTGGAACTGCACTTGTTCAGGTGAGGCACGCCCGTTTGACCCTTGGATTCTGAAATCTGAAGATATCGGTGAATTTGGAGCAGTGACATTCGCATCCATCTCGGATCACCGGCTTTTTGAGGTCTCCTTTCCAACATTGGCTGGGAAAAGGAGTAGTTTGATTGGTTGCGGTGGATCTGGACACCTAGTCATCGTAGATGACAGGGATGGGAGCTCTGTGCTCCTGCTGAATCCTTTGTCTCCTCGGGAGCACATTATCCTTCCTTGACTTCCAAAATGGTGTCATATGGTTATTGTCGAAGCTTGTATCTTGGGTTTGGAAACACCTAATGGCGCAGAGTCATTTCTTGTGATAACTATCTTTTGGCCCCTGAAATCTTCTCCATCGCTAGGGTCCCCTGAAATCTTCTCCATCGCTAGGGTCATTGCGTGTCTGCATCTGGCATTTGGGAAGCCAATTCGACTAGACTACCATATCTTCTGAAGATTTCTGGTGCAGTTTGTTCTAAACACATGCGGATCTACTTGGGGCATCATCTTCCAGCACCTTCTCAAGCCGTTGGACTCCGGTTATCATGGGTTCTTGACATAAGCAACTCTTCTCTACTCCAAGGTCAAGACTGATTGTTCTTTGTTGTTCGGGAGGAGAGGATGCACAACATCGGGTCCTGGGACATCAACGAGGGAGATGTTAAGGTGGTGGAATTTACTCTGCATTCATTCGTCGGTGACATTTGGCAGCCTATTCCCTGGGAGACAGCTCCAGAGTTCCAGAATAAGATCATAATATTTGGACCTGGAAAGTGCATTGTTGTACAAGAGCATGCCATTTGTGACTTGCCTAACCTGAAGGGAAATCACATTTTCTTCCTAGGAACTTATCGGCATGATGAAGAGGAGCAATACTGGATCTACCAGCTGGGAATAAGAAATGTGGCAGATGTGAACAATGATCCTACAATCCGCATTACGCAGGTTCCTAGGAACTGGATTTGGTCGCGAGGAATATGGATGTTGTCTAGCTATTAGTAGTTTAGTGATCTTTCATTTTGTAACACCTGTAACGCATTTGTATATATACTACCAATATCCTTATTATTAGTGTTCCTCAATTATGCAGCGTATCTGAATTTTGAATTCTACCTTAGCAATAATAACAAAGTTCACAGTAGCAACCAGCAGCAAACATCACAATAGCAATATGTTTCATAAGATGAAATTTCATAGCCATTCATCATTACAAAGTTCATAATCATCATTAATAGCTATCATAATTTGCCAGATAGTATCATCAGCCACCAAAACACAAGCATGATCCCACCTCTCAACTGTCTACCTAGCAATAACACCAAACATCACATTATGCCTCGTCATCATCCTTGAATGACCTTTTATATGCGGCCTGCTGCAGTGATTCCTTGACCTTCTTCACCACAATGGTGGCATGATCCAGGTGTCCCTTCACCTCCTGCAGCTCAGTAACAGTCACTTCAAGCTCCTTGTAATCCTTTGCGCATTTTTCCTTCCACATCCTTGCATCATTTTCATCTTTCAGATTCCTAGTATCATTTCCCATTTTTAGATGAGACATCAGAGCATCATTTCTCATTTTCTTCCTCATGTTCATTAGGGAAATGGTTGCCTCCCCAAAGTATCACTTCATCAAGTGCAGCTCATAGGCTGTGTCATTGGCCACCTTCTTAGAAATTCTCCATGCTTTTTCCCACGACCTTGCTTCCTCTTTAGCTTTTTCCTTCATCTTCATCAGCTCCACCAGAATACCTTTAGTTCTAGCATCCTATTCAGGATCAACCCACCTGAACTACGCGCATTTCATCCCTTCATTCTATAGTCACCGATTACGTTCATACAATTCACCATTTACAAGTTTACAACACTACCATCAAAAGTAGATGCATGGTTTATTAGAATTCAAACAAGTTGTCGTTTACCTTGCAACAACATGCATACTGGCACCCAGGGTTGGTGCCTGTCCAATCATACATCACATGGAAAGCCAACCCGTGCTTGCACTTGTTTTCAGGATCCACATCAATAACATCATGATCAGGTGACGATGATGTGTTGCTATTAGAATCTACTCCAAACACTGGTGGGTGCTAATAAAATACATGAACTATCAAATTATGTTTCAAATTTTTGGTCGTTTGGCTTTTCTAGATACATGATTTTTTCTATGTACCCATGGAAGTTGATTCTATGAGAGAAGTGATTATGTTTATGTGGCTAAAAGTGATTTGATAGAAATCTAGAAATCATAATCTAATAGTACCAGGTTGAAATATAAGGGTACTAGATCAAAATCTAGAAATCTAGAAATCAAAATCTAAGGTCACCATATCCCTAAATCCAAAAATCTCCTTCCCTAGGATGATAGGGGAAAGTAGCGGCACAAAACAGGGGACTGAGCTGACTGGAGAGGGTCCTGCTCCTCCATTCGCTGCTAGGCTCGCTAGGATTCGCCATTCCCGCCATAGGCGGTTGCAGATCTGCGCACCCATGCTAGCTCTAGTCTTTGCCACAGCCAATAGAAGCCTGGTGCTGGCGAGTCTCTTGCATTAGTGTACGTTGTGTCGAGAAATGAGAAATATACCCCATGCTTGGGCCTGCAACTGCCATGTGGACCACACTTATTAGAAGCAAAATATGTAAAACATATCTTATCTAAAAAACATACATAGTTCATGTCTTAGTGGTAGTGCTGTCTCAGCACAATCAAAGAGGTCACGGGTTCGAGCCTTGCTATGGACACTCATTCCTTTTAATTATCCTTTCCTTTTTTTCATCTCAGAACTTCTACCACCAACTCACCTTAAACTTACATGTGGGATCTGGTCGTGGTAAAGTCTTCCCATTCGATCGGTAATAGGTTCAACCCACGGGAGGAGCACGTTTTCCATTTATTTTACCACCCTATTTATCAGCTTAAACTTACATGTGGGACCCTGGTTGCTTTATGATGTTTTCGCCGAGCTTATATCGTCATAAAATCACCATGTAACAGTGAGTGATGATTTCTTTTGGCTACAGTAGCAACTTTTATGACGTTCCGTAACTTTGTCACTAAATTTGTTCGGCTGTGAAACTTTATGACGTTTTAAGCTAGAACTATGACAAGAACAGATTTGTCATAAAATTTTCGTCATAGATCAACATATTTCTTGTAGTGTAATGTCGAAGTTTTCGCTTAGCCATAACCACCATGTAGGCCATGTTCTCCATTTCTGTGTAAAACATCTTGGAGCCACTCAAGGCTTCGGAGACATAATAGATAGGTAACTGTGTCAATTTGTCATCTACCCTTCATTCTTCTACCAATACTGCGCTTAGAGCTGTATCCGTTGCTGCGATGTACAATAGCAATTCTTCCTTCGGAGACGGGCTTGTCATGACGGCAAGCTTCTCCGGATACTCTCTCAGCTCTTCGAATGATTTTGGCTGCTTTAGGCCCCATTGAAAATTGATGTTTGATCTTAGGACCCTGAAAAATGGCAAGCTTCATTCTGCTGACTTCGAGATGAACCTTTTGAGCGATGCTATTCGGCCCATCAATTTTTGGACCTCTTTCCTGGACTTCGGAGGGTGCATTCTACGAATTGCCTCAATTTTTTCTAGGTTTGCCTGAATCCCTCTCTTGGAGACCATACACCCCAGCAGCTTTCCCTTTCGAACTCCGAAGATACATTTCTTCGGATTAAGTTTCAACCCGTACTTTCTCATGTCGGTGAATGTCTTCCGAAGGTCTGTGATATGGTCGGTGTCTTTGAGGCCAATGATCACTACATCGTCTACATATGCCGAAGCATTCCTGTTTAGTTGCGTGTCGAGGCTGACCTTCATCATTCTGTTGAAAGTTGGGCCAGCACTCCGCAGCCCCTCTAGCATTCGAACGAAATACACAACTCTGAAGGGTGTTGTGAAACCTATGTTTGCCTCATCTGAGTGTCGCATCCATATCTGATGGTACCTTGAGAAACATTCTAGTAGACTTAACATCTCGCAGCCTGCTACTTGATCTATCACTATATCGATTCTTGGCAAAGGAAATGGGCCCTTTGGACAGGCCTTGTTCAGTTTTGTGAAATCGATGCACATTCCAATTTTCCCATTCTTCTTCGGTACCATTACGACGTTTGCTACCCAAATTGGGTATTGCACTTCTCTTATTATTCTGGCAACTAGCAGCTTTTGCAGTTCCGCTTCTGCTGCTCTTCATCTATCATCAGACATTGGCCTCTTTGTAACACCGTTGGTGTTAGCATCGTAATTAAAAGTTAATCATCTGCATAATCATGGTCATTGGCGTAATTATGTGTGCATTTTTTCATGAAATATTTTTTGAGAGTGTTTTACCTTAATTTATGTAAACTCTGTGATGTTTGTATTATCTATGCTCACCTTCATGTGAGACTTGTGGTGTATTGTTCGATTGAGATATTCAGTGGTTGTATCAGGCTTGACCCGACTGACTGTCAGATTACACCGTTTTAAGTGTGTATTGATAGGATTAATCATTAAGAGGATGGTTAGCGCACTTAAGCCGGTTTAATTTGGACAGTTCTGCCACACTTTGCCTCTGCATTTTGAAGGGATACGAGGTAGGCTACACTAGCGCAAATCAAAATTTCTACCGCGTATAACCAGGAAGAACTGCCGTATAAGGATCACGGGATTACCACTCGACGCACTACTGGTGCGGAAGATGTAGATATGCGTCGATGCAGTGAAGACGATCACGTAGTCGTACGTAGTCGATCAACGTAGTCGTACGTAGTCGATCACGTCCAGCAGCTCTTCAGCAGCTCGTCCACGTGCACAGCAAGATCGCCTCCGGTACCGCGGCTCGTCGTCGGCTCGTCGTGGCTCGTCGGCGGCTCGTCCAAGTGCTGCAGGCGCAACACCTCCAAGGTATCCACACGTGCAGGGAGGAAGCGTCGCAAGCCGGATTGCTAGATCCGCGAGTTGCAACAGGCGAGGGCGTGGGAGGCGCGGCAGGTGTGTTTCGCCAAAAGGTGTAAACCCTAGGGCGCCCCCACCCCTCTATTTATAGGGGTTCCTGACGGGCCTCTGGATCCGAGGCCCATTAGTACTCCTAAACCTAATCCAACTCGGATCGGATCCGAATTGGGCTTCCAGCCCCTTAAGTGTGTGACCCTATGGGTTCGGATACGTATAGACATGGCCCGAGTACTCCTACTCGGCCCAATAGTCGGTAGCGGCCTCTAGCAAGACGTGCCAACTCCTATACGCACACGAAGATCATATCAGACGAACCATCACAACATAATATACATGCTATTCCCTTTGCCTCACGATATTTGGTCTAGCTTCAAGCCGACCGCTCTTTCTCGATCCTGTGATTCGGAATCCCTTTGTAGGTTAACTCTTAACCGTACGTAGCATGGCCATGCATTTTCGGATCCGATCACTCGAGGGGCCCAGAGATATCACTCTCAATCAGAGAGGGGCAAATCCCATCTTGATTGACCATGTCTCATAGCATGCTTCTTGACAAACCCGAAAGCTACCTTTATAACTACCCTGTTACGGCATAGCGTTTGATAGCCCCTAAGTAGGTCGATCCACATCTAGAATACATGCGACAATCTCAGGTCTAAGGACAAAGCGTATATGTTGTTTAAAGAGAGAACTACTTCTCATGTTGGGTCAGTCCTAACACATGTCTCCACATGTGTCCACATTATTAGTTCAACATCTCCATGTCCATGACTTGTGAAACATAGTCATCAACTAATACATGTGCTAGTCTAATATTCATGTGTGTCCTCACATGAACTCCGACTAGGGACAACTTTAGAATAACCATACAAGTAAAGAGTTTCACATACAATTCACATAATTGCAAATCAATTCAAGTAGCCTTTAATGGATATTCAATGAACACAATATACAAATCATGGATACAAATGGAATATCATCATCTCTATGATTGCCTCTAGGGCATACCTCCAACAGTCTCCCACTTGCACTAGAGTCAATCTAGAAGGTACCTAATACCCATAGCTCTTACATGCGCATCATGCTTAGCCTGCGGGAGTGGTTTTGTCAGCGGATCAGAAATGTTCAGATCCGTGTGTATTTTGCATATCTTGATCTCACCCCGGTTAACGAAGTCTCGAATGAGATGAAATCGCCGCATTACGTGTTTGTTCTTCTGGTGGTTCCTTGGCTCCTTTGCTTGCGCAATTGCCCCATTATTATCACAGTAGAGATTCAATGGGCTGGACGCATTCGGGAACACACCAAGCTCAATGAGGAAATTCCTTATCCAAACACCTTCCTTCGCGGCTTCGGAAGCCGCGATGTACTCGGCTTCTGTCGTAGAATCGGCCACCGTCTCCTGCTTGGAACTCTTCCAACTAACAGCACCACCATTCAGCGTGAACACAAATCCTGATTGTGACTTTGAATCATCTCTGTCGGTTTGGAAACTAGCATCGGTGTAACCTGTTACAACGAGCTCCTCTTGACCTCCATAGACGAGGAACATATCTTTAGTCCTTCTCAAGTACTTAAGAATGTTTTTCACCGCTGTCCAGTGACTCTCACCTGGATCAGATTGGTGTCTGCTTGTCATACTTAGTGCATATGAAACATCTGGGCGAGTACTTATCATTGCATACATGATAGACCCAATAGCCGAGGCATATGGCACTCTACTCATGCGATCCCGCTCATCAGCAGTCGAAGGACACTGAGTCTTGCTGAGATGTATGCCATGTGACATAGGCAAGAACCCTTTCTTTGCCTCTTCCATGCTGAACCGCTTCAACACTTTGTCAATATAAGTATCTTGGCTCAAACCTATAAGCCTTCTCGATCTATCTCTATAGATCTTAATGCCCAGAATATATGCCGCTTCCCCTAAGTCCTTCATCGAAAAACTATTTTTCAGTGAAGTCTTTACGGACTCAAGCATAGGAATGTTATTTCCAATCAGTAATATGTCATCCACATATAAGATTAGAAATACTACAGAGCTCCCACTAACCTTCTTGTAAACACAAGACTCTTCTTCGTTCTTGGTGAAGTCAAACCCTTTGACCACTTCATCAAAACGAATGTTCCAACTCCTAGATGCTTGCTTCAATCCATAAATGGATCTCTGAAGCTTGCATACCTTTCCAGCATTTTTCGGATCGACAAAACCCTCGGGTTGTATCATATACACGTCCTCAGCTAGGTTTCCATTCAGGAAAGCTGTCTTGACATCCATCTGCCATATCTCATAATCGAAATATGCAGCTATAGCTAGAATAATCCAAATGGACTTAAGCATCACTACGGGCGAGAAGGTCTCGTCGTAGTCAACTCCTTGAACTTGTCGAAAACCTTTTGCGACAAGTCGTGCTTTATAGATGTGAACATTTCCATCCATGTCCTTTTTCTTCTTATAGATCCACTTGCACTCTATGGCTTTAACACCATCAGGCGGGTCAACCAAGTTCCAAACTTGATTGTCTCCCATGGACTCTATTTCGGATTGCATGGCACTCTGCCATTTTTCGGAGTCTGGGTCCATCATTGCTTCTGCATATGTCGCAGGCTCATCATTGTCCAACAATAATATTTCCCGCATTTCGCGGAGCCTTGCCGACCTTCGTGGTTGTGGCGGTGCTTCTCTAGCCATGGGTATCTCAACTTGTTCTTCTACGTTAGCATCACTCATTGATTCTTGCCCGATTGGCCTCAGAGCCTTGCTCTTCATCTTGCCCTTCATCAATGACATGGACTTGCCTATTCAAGGTTGACATGATTCTTTCTACTTTTCGTGCTTCGTTCTAATCCCCATATACTGAGAGTACTCCGGCTGCCGTAGGTATCTTCATCAGCAAGTACCCTTGGTGGATGGCTACCGTGAAACTATTTATTGTGTTCCTGCTGAAGATTGCATTGTACGGGTAGTTGAAATCGATGACATCAAATGTGATGACTTCTATCCTCATCATCGGGCCCTGTCCGAAGGTGACATTTACTTTGATTTTTCCTGGCTTCAATTCTCTTGTTACCGAAGCCATGCAGTGGATGTTCTGCTTTTTGCAAGTCTTGCTTTGTGAACTTCATCTCTATGTAACACTTCCATGTCAAAATATCAGCGGAGCTGCCATTATCGACAAGGATACGGACAACATCATTTCCGAAGAAATGCGCTGAGTTTTCCCCGATGTTTGCTCTGATGATGAGGGGATCACTGTGAGGGTAATGCTGTAGTCTGACATCTGCTGTCGTGAAGGAGATTGGTATGTGTGACCAAGGCAAATGGAAATATTTCCCTGAGCAGATGTGATATACACTTCGGTAATATTCTTGCCTCTGCTTCTTACTCGTGTGCACCGGTTCGTTTGACCCTCCGGAGATGGCATTGATGATGTTTACCATCCCAAGGGGCCCACCTTGTTCTGAAACCCCTTCGACTGATGAAGTATTGTTCTCATCCTTTCTCTTCGTTGGGAGATGATAGTTGGAGGGGCCATATCCCCCCGACACCATGCTGTTTGGCCATGTCGGCACAAATACCGAAGCCTGTGTTAGTTGTGGTGGTGGCGGTGGCGGAGGCAGCTGACGGTTGGATTATGTGTTGCTGCATGAACAGTTGCATCATGTACTGTAAAGATGGGTACGTGAAAGACTTCGGTGCCTGCAATTGCTCTGTGGCTGCAACATGGTTTAATGTGCTTCCTGCCGAAGCCCCCTTCTGCTCATTCGCATACTCCTTTTTCTGTATGGCAGGAGCGCACTAGTGCGTGTGATGCCCGTTGTTTCTTCTGTGAAGCCAATAATAATACATTTTCTGGTGTCCTCTGCCTTCTCTTCCTCCTCATCCTACTCTATTGTTTCTGCCACCCCCTCGATTGTAATTGTAGTTATGGTTGTGCCCCTCGCTTGGCCCTCCAGAAACATTGACTGGTCCGCCTTGCTGCTTTAGAGGTTCATTTTGCCATGGTTTCTGATACCCCCACTGATTTTGCGTTTACTTCTGCTTCTTCTAGGCGTTGAGGTTGTCAGTTCTCCTCCTTCATCCCTTTGTCTAACTTGCAATATTCTTGCATTACTTCAAACAGCTCCTGGACAGAGTTCGTCCAGTACCTATCCAAGAGATCCTGGCAAGTCCCTACCTTCAAACCCCCTATCGTTGCATCGATTATGCTGTCCTTAGACACCCTCGGAGCTCTGGTTGTCATTCTGACAACCCTATGCATGTACTTCTGCAAGGTTTCCTTCTCCACCTGGATGCACATATTGGTGAAGTCGTTTGAGTTGAGCTCTTCAACCTGCATCCCCTTGAAACTAGACAACAACCTATTCCGAAGCTGGAACCATGAGGTTATTTGCTCCTTCGGTATGTTTGTGTACCAATACTGTGCCAGCCCTTTCAGAGCCATTACGAAGGCCTTTGCTTGTAGCATCCCGTCCGTTGTTCAATGGTTGCTTCATATTTCATGAGGAACTCCTTCGAATCAGACTCACTGTTATATTGCGGCAGGGTCATTGCGTTGAACCTCAGAGCCCATGGAGTATCCTCCAACTCCAAGGCTAGCGGAGTTGTGGGCGCTGCGATGTATCTTTGCGGCCCCCTCGGCTGCATTGTTCCCTAGAGGTGATGGTGCAGGTTATGTTCTTCGGGAACGTAATTGTGCTATTGCATTTCGTTCAGCCTGGTTTGCATCTCTTGGATGGACTGCCACAACTGTGCCTCGGACACTGTTTTCGAAGGTTCCTCCGCTTCATATTGCATTGCCTTGGCCAGTTCCCTCTTTTTGTGCGCAATTTGATTCTACAGCGTTCTATACCTCTGCTCTACCTGCCTTAGCTCTTCTTCTTTGGCTTCACTGGACGCGGCTAGTGCTTTGCCCTTCGACTGCCTCGTGCGCCCCTTAGAGATTGACAGGCGAACTACCGCTGCTTTCTGCGTTCTTGCTGCCACCTCATCGACCATGGCTTCAATTCTCCTGAGTGCTGCAATGTCTTCGACTGCTACTCCCAAACTCTAGCTTACCTCCAGTCCGCCGTCGGCCATGTGCTCGACCTCAATATCTTCCTCTGCTTCGACTTCAGGGTGGGTGACGATTGCACCTTCGGTTGCATCCCCCAAAGGGACCTTCTTCTTTGATGGAGCCATGTGGTCGTGAGACTACCACGAGGTGGGCACTAAAAACTGTTGGTGGAAGACAACTCCGGGATGGACTCCGTCACAACAGACTCTAAATTCCGCTCCGAAGGGAAAACCAACCCGTTCAGGCGAAGTCAGTCATTCAAGTGCAGTCATTCAAGTGTCTATCCTAGCTTCTTCCTTCCGTTCCAAAGTTAAATGCAGAATGGACAATGAATGCGGAACAATAAATGCGAATTGCTTTCATTAACTTCGGACCGGCTGTCCCATCAATTACAGTGGCGCCGCTATTTATTGGGAGATCAACCGCCACAAAGTTCAATTACAATTTACTGTTACCCAACGGCTAGATTCCAAGAATATTCTAGGGTACAATAGGAAATACGGCCTTCGTACGGACGCCTCCAGCTAGCCCCTCGTACGGGTCTGCCTTTCCGCGTGGTGGACAGCGTGGCCTCCTCCATTTCTTGGGCCTTTGGCGCCTGAAGCGCTCATCGTTAGGTGCCAGGGCAGCTCTTTTCTTCGGTATGGCCAAAATCCCAACGGGGCGTACTACGCCCTCCACCGGAACCTTGAGGGCCCCCTTCGGAACCCTCGTACGCCGAAGCCCCCTTCGTACACCGGAGAGCCCCGAGCTTCCACTTGTACTCAAATACTCAATCACGCACAAAACAAGCCGTTAGCGCATGACACTTGTCAGACTTCTTCCTCCGAAGGGGTTCCGAAGGTGGTTTTCCCAACAATACCCATATTATAAACAACAAGTAAGATGGCATAATAAAGTAACAAGTGCACATGACCCCCTGACCCCTGCAACTAGATTAAAAGGCAATAACCATGCTAATCTCCAACCACAGCAGCAACTCTTCATATGCTAAGAGCGTCTCCAATGGTCTAGCTTAGAGCTAGCTGAACCAATTCCTTACTACTTAAATAGTGCAAAACGTATGAGACTAGCGTGGAGTAAAGAGCTAGTCTCGCTCGCTTTTTTATGTAGCTTTCTCTCACAGCAAAATCTTCAAAGCTGTCTTCTACTTTAGCAGTTGACTTATACATGAGACTTACATCAACTTTGAGCTAGCAGCTAACTTATACCATTGGAGATGCCATAAAGAAGGCACAGCAACGCCACATCACACAACAAACAAGATACCCATACTATAAACAGCAAATAAGATGGCATAATAAAGTCACAAGCACACATGGCCCCTGCAGGTAGATTAAAAGGCAATAACCATGCTACTCTCCAACCACAGCAGCAACCCTTCAGATGCTAATCACACCGGAAAGAGGACAAATGCAATGTACCAAATAAAGGAAAGAAGCATCTGCAAACATACGAAAAACACCAGTAAAGGGACAGGCTTACCCTGAGAACTTGCTGCTCAAACCCACGAAGATTGCTGCAGGCACAAGAAAAAGCACTGTTTTCTTACTGATGAAAGCCACTACACCCAGCACACAAACACATCAAAGAATCTAGTCGTCGGACAAACTCACCCTGAGATCCTACTGACCCAATCCAAGAAGCCCACTGCAGCCACAAGGAAGAGCATCAGATGCAGTCAATCAACATCCACGGCACCAGATCAAGGTGAGCAAGGCGTCCGAACGAAGACAAGGCAACAAACCTTCCTGTAACGACGGACCTTCCCAGGCCTAGGTCACCGACGCCATGGCCGCCTCTGCACCTGCACAAGGACATCCAGAACACGCACATCATCTAAAGGCAAGACAAATCCAAAGCAGAAGAAGAAGAGGAAGATGCGATCAACGGCCGGAGCTCAGAGATATGCTCGATGCGGTTTGGGCGGGGAAACAGGTGGAGGCACGAGCCGGGGAATCGAAAGCTAGGTTTGCAGCCGGGGCGAGAGGAACAAGAAAGTGGGGGCAAGGATAAGGGAGGAGCGGCGAGAACATATCTTGACGCCGACCGGAGCGCGCATCGAGACCCACGCTCCGATGGGACGGCCTCGGCATCGGCAGAGAGGAGTGGGGCGCACCAAATCAGGGTTTCTTCCAATGCCACCAAATCAGGTAACACTTTTCTATCTTGGTTTCATGTCTGTGATTGCGTAGCTGCAGACTGCAGTTGCAGGATGCAGAAATTTCTGTTATTTGTTTGATCCCTCAATTTAGACATTGACGAAACTGTTGCTAATTTTTTTGAAGAAATGTTCTCTCATGTTTGATAGCATCGGTGTTCAGTGAGCATGACCCCTGCTATTGCTTAATCAAACTGCAGCAATTTTAGTACTGAACGTTTAATCTGATCCAATCCAATGATTCTTTCATTTTCTTAATCTTGACAATTGATCCAATCCAATGATTCTTTCCTTTTCTTTTCTTGAGGGTGGTGGATTTGGCAGAGTCTACAAAGGGTATATCACCAAAGATCTCCGCGAAGGGTTAGAGATAGAAGAACCGCTGAGAGTTGCCGTTAAAGTCCATGATGGTGACAATAGCTTGCAGGGCCATAGGGAGTGGCTGGTGATTAATCTACCTTTTCTGAATATATGCTGTTACGCTGTTGTCTTCACTTTTTCTTTTTGGCATGTTTTGCTTTGCTGTTCTCATATGTGAAGATTTTGTTCCTGTTTGCAGTCTGAGGTTATATTTCCAGGGCAGCTCTCTCACCCAAATTTAGTGAAGTTGATTGGGTATTGTTGTGAAGACGACCACAGGGTTCTTGTTTACGAGTTCATGCCCCTGGGAAGTGTGGAGTCCCATCTGTTTTCAAGTAATTCTGATCCTATTCTTGACAGATTGTTGTTTTGCTTTCTGAAGTTTCTTGTCATTTTGTCATAACACTGACTATAGTATGCATCTGGCATTCTGAACTGAAAACTATTACCCCGGAATTTCTCATGGTCCATACATGAATTTAGCTAGCTGAAGAATTATGTTTGTTTTGCCTTTGGATGTTTGATGAATTTGTTGTTATGCCTTTTGGAGTGTGCAAAATACATTTTTTTTGTTACTGCCAGGGATGAACTTTGCATTACTTGGGGAGGGGAGGGGGGGGGGGGGGGGGGGGGAGGTTAGGGTTTGGGGTTTGTTGTCAATTGTAAGGTAATGGTAGAATATGATTGACAATGGGCCCCAAACCCTCCATTCTCCAGATGGCACTGAACTAAGTGCGTGATGCTCAATCTGAGGCATTTCAAATGCTCTTCGCTTGGCAATCTGCAGCTGTAGTTCTCTAATCTTTAGAACAAGTAGAATTTGCTTCCATGTGACTGCTTAATTACAACTTATCTTCTTGTTTTTGTTCAACTGAAGGTAGGGTAACTTTAATAGGAAGCATCAGCAAGTTCTTTTCTTATTTTTCATTTTTGCTAATTGCATTGTGTGTTTCTGGGCTTCTAGCAATCCTGCAAGAATCATGCCAACTCCTGGTTCAGGCCGATATTACCTACATGGCCACTTTTAAAATCTTAGGATTCAAGTTTAGGGGAACTGCTGGAGGGGGACACAATTTAGGGAGAGAAATGTTTGGGATGGCTCCCAATATGAGATTTTACATTGATTGAGTTTATTGCTATTTGGTCAGACTGGAGCAATTGGATTAGAATAATAGGTTACACATTTATTGGATTAGCTAGCAAGGAATTCCTTGCCTTTTGTGCATTAGTAGCATGGAACTTTTGTATAACATCTGCAACAAATCCTGAATATTTCACTTACAACAAATCAAATGAGGGGTATTTCTAACTCATATTATCATTTCTTTTGCAGAGTGGAATGCTGATTAGTGGTAAAATGGCCCAAATGAGTCATTGGAGAATAAGAATATGAAGTACCATCCATTACTATTGCAGGTATCTTACCATCCATTATTTGGAGTCTTGTCTATCCACTGTCTGTTATTTAATTATTTTGTAGATCTCCTATTGATCGTATTCAGCTCTGACTTCTAGAATTATTTTTGTTTGCTTAATTGCAATGTCTCATAAACCTGTCTAACCATTTGTTATGTTTTATTAGCCAATATAATTTTTTGGCTCTTTGTCAGGTCATTATAAAAGCCTCTTTGTCAGGTCATTCTTCACATGTTGGAATCACTTCTTTTTGTTTCCTCTCAGCATATGGTTTTGTGAAAGTTGAATCTCCCTGTTTGATAGAGTGCGGTAGAGAACCTTGCTGGCTTGCTGCCTCTTTAGCTTGCCCTCCCGCTCCTGCTCTTCAGATGTGTATGTATGTCTAATGTTCAAGAATGTGTTTTGCTTCCCATTCATCTGAATAAATTGCATTTCAGTTTTCATCTGTATGTATGCCTAACAATTTACTGATTATAATGTTTGCTTTTCTTCAGGTAAACTGCTCCGAAGTTCATTGGAGAAAAGGCTCCATGGTAGCAGCTATAGCCACCAAGGTTTGTAATAATTTGATTTTTCTTATGCCAGTTTTTGTTGTTACTCTCTACGACTAAGCCTTACTATTACCGCCCTGGGACTATTGTTCTTCAATATGTGAAGCAAAATACATTTTATTTTTACTATTGCGCATACTTGAAATAAAGTATGCTGAGTTAGCAAATTATAAACTTTATGCCTAGCTTGTAGTGATCCACAGCTATACCACTGCTCGTTAGGAAGCTTTCATTTCATAGGGGAGATTGCCCAGGATTTCAAGGTGAGATTTGTCTTCGTACTGTCATTGTGCTCAGTCATGTAATTCCACGATACCGAAATCTACCTAGAAACTTCTCTCAACCTCCTGTTCTATTAATTAGTGCGGACTGATCTGCGTTTTCAGAGCTATGTGTAAGCATACCTGCTTACTTTGTTGGAAGACAGAGCTGTGCGCCATCCATGCCACCGAAGGACATTCAGCTGGCTTGGAGGATTTACAGCGAGAGGGTTTACGTTCTCCGCGACAGCTAGGATATTAACGATACGTAATACTTGAAAATTAAACTATGCAAGTGTTGTATTATCTTGTTTTAATTCTGTATTCTTCCTCTTTCGAATTTCACGTTCCTGAGGTTTCAGTAATATGACATGCATCTCCTGTGCTCTAACTAATTCCAATCTGTCAAAAACATTTTAAGACTTACAAAAATCTCCTCTTTTATTGCCTACGATTGTTCTCTGTAACACATTATCGGCAGTTCCTTTTCTGTGTGCGAAAAACCATGGCTCAAGCAAAGAAATGCCGCTAAAGGAAGGAGGCGAGTCACCACCTCCAGGCCAAGAACAGTCACTGCCAAGCGGGACCATCGGTCAGCACCACCGGGAGCCGCACGCGCGGTGAACTGCCGCACCGCCCGACTTTTTTTTTATTTTGACCCTTTTCGCGAAAAAATTTCATAAATAGACTCCTAGCGAAACTAATTCCAAAAATGGACCCGTAGCTAATTCAAAAAATGGACCCTTAGCTTGGCGCTAGCTGCCAAGTTATAACGTCTTGGCGCCAGCCTCCATGGCGCCAAGGTCCCCGCACTGCCCCTCCGACGTGGCGCCTGGCCTTTGACGTGGCGCTAAGATTTGGCGCCAGCGACGGTGGCGCATAGCCTCCTTCCATAAATAACTGGCCCATCTTCCTGCTCGAGAGTTCCTCCTCATTCTTCTCCACTCTCTCGGGTTTTTACTCTCCCTACTTCGCCCTATACTACGAATTCACATTCTAGCTTAGGAAACTTTCGTTTGATCCGGGGATCTTGAAGAGCAAGGTATCCTCTCTCCCTCGTACCTTTTTTTTCACATCGATTCGCTATATATTTGTTGCATTTTTGAACTTAGGGTTTCATGCAAATGTAGGATGCCGAGGCGTGGAAAAGCTAAGAAACTAAGGTAACCCCTGCGCACGTAGTTATGTTATATGCTCATTGTTGTGGATCAAATGAAAAAATCTTAATTGTAGGTTTATTGTTAAGTGCGTTTGGTTCTTACAACGAAATAAACTAAATTGTAGTTATGGCGCCAAGCTGACCGGAAATGCCTTCGATCCGTTGCCTCTGCCTAGTGGTGTTCCAGTGCCTATGTGCTTTTGCGGCGATCCTTGCAAGGTAGCCAAGTCCAATGAACATGCCACGTATAGGCAGAGGTATTGGATATGTTCCAACTTTGCGTTTGAACCTACACTTCGTCAGGGCCGCATTAACATGTTGGTAAAGGAATTGTTGTTGTCTTATAATTATTGACCATAATTTTTTTATTTTATAACAATTGCATTTGTTGTAGACCCCTCCACCGCTATGTGATTTTGAGCAGTGGATCGACACCGAGATCAATCATGAAGACAAGGAGTTTTTGGAGTGTATGATGCGCTGGGATGCAGAGAGGAAGGAGGTGTACGAGAAGAGGCTCAGAGAGGAGGCTGCGAAAAAGGAGAACAAGGAAGAGGAGGAAAGGAGGCGTATTGCTGCGAACAGGGAGGAGAGGGAGAAGAAGCTTGAGCGTGCACGCCGAGTGAAAGCAGCAGTTGAAGAGAATCCCGATGCCTTGAGGAAGGGAAAGTGGCCTTGTTGCACTCAGTAGTCATGATTAGTTTCTAGTTCTATGGTTTATTTATGAACTATATTTTCTAGTGTGAGACTTTTATTATGTTGTCATGTAATGATGCACTTTAAGTATGCACATGCAAGTAGTAGACGACCTATGTTTATTTTGCGATGTAATGCACTTCGAAGTTGTACTCTAGTTAAATTTCCGTAGAAAATAAAAAGGGTACTTGTTAGCGAAATTTCGGCAGAATTTCCCCTACTTTCCCTACAACAAATTTTCAGAAATCAGTAGTCACTAAAGCGATAAATGATTAAGTCATTAACTTACTTACACACTAAGTCACTACATGACTAAATATTTAAGTCAGTAAGTCACTAAGTCCTTATCGAACTAATTAAATTACTAAGTAACTTAACTTAACATGTAACATAGAAAAGTTTGTCTTACCATCCTATCCAGGATTGATCCTGCCTCAACCTGCCTTCCAGCACGAGTACTCTGATCGTACACCGTGTCTTCATCGTCGGACGATTGAATGTCGGCGTAGTCATCTTGCATCCATTGTACCCTCAGCCTGTGACACGTCGCACCTTGGTACCAAGTCTGGTATTGCCTATACTCACTGTTTGTGTGCGGCTCGGTGTTCTCGTCCACGTTGTCCTCGAAATGCTCCCATTCCTCACTGTAAGCCTGGTGGAACACGTGCCACTCAGAGATCTTCCGTTTCTTCTTACGATCCACGCTGCACATCACGTTAGGTCTTACTATTAGGCAAAATTAAGTTAATGGTAATGGAAATAAATCAATTAGGAAAATACTTACTTGTGTAACTCCACACTAGTCGAGGTCGCAGGTGTTGGTCAAATCTGCATGATTCCAAACTGACGTGCTACTCGATTAGGCAGGTGGTACTCGACAGCATAGAAACATATGAGAGGGCACTTCATCCTGTAAGGATCGTCGTCGGCCGCACACATGACACTAACGGCAAAAGGAAATGCATCCTCTCCTTCATAAGGTTGCCAATTTACCTGCAACATGTCCAAACAAGATATTAGTTCTTATAGTAAAGGAGTACAAAGAATGTGAAAAAACAATTGACTTACACTATGAGCCGTGAGCACACTATGAGCCGTGAGCGCGTCTATCTCGTTGATGTAATCAAGGTACGCGCGCTCCAACCTCATACCTCCAACCTTAACCTGATCCCAAAGATATGCCCATGTCGGCTGCCGTCTCGGCGGCTCACCTGGGAACTACGGTCGACGACCCATAATCTCGGGATGACCAATTGGAAGACGGGCCCACATCCATAACTGCAATAGGTACACACACCCACCAACTGATGCGGAGCCCGAAGTCTGACGGCACGCCTCGCACAGCTGCCGGTACAAGAAACACAGCACAGCTGACCTCCAACTGTACTGACCCGCCACCTGCCAGTCAGTGAGGCAGTGGATCCACATCCAAGACGCAGTGTCACCTGTAGCGTCTGGGAAAAGAACACAGGCAAACAGGTGCAGGATCCACGCCCTGCAGTAGTGTCCAACAGTCTCCGCATCCGCGTCCTGGGGGGCAGTGTCCGAAGTGTTCCCGCAGCCAGGAGATTAGCACTCCAGATGTGCGAGTCCCCTGATCCTCGACCTCTCGCATAAGGAAGGCTGCCACTCGTGCTCTCCAACCCTCTAAGACGCACGGCCCAGTCACTGCGTGGCCGCGAATCGTCAGACCCAACATCTTCTGACAGTCATGTAGGATCACTGTCATTTCTCCGAACGGCAAGTGAAAGCTGTGAGTCTCGGGCCGCCACCTACATTTTGTAGAAATATTACTTGTCAACATGTAAGGACATAATAAATTGAACATGAACGAAGGCAATAGAAGGAAGATAGTACCTGTCAACCAACGCAGTTATAGCCGCTGAGTTGAACTTGGGGAGGCCACGACGAACCTGAAAGGAGATGGTATCTAGTCCTGCCATCTGTAGCAACGGAGTGTAGCGGTCGTCGTACTACAGCGCCAAAAACCCATCATGGGCTCTAGAACGAAGGAGCGGAAGGACCTGCACGCAAACAAACATAGTCAGATGTTTCTTGAGAAACAAGACGTGGATGCTTAAAAAAATTAGATCATCAACTGTAGATTATTACCTGCCCTTCCGCTATGAGACGACCTCGGTGGGTCTGGTTGTACGCCTGGTCTAGTAGGTGGAAGTGCGCCATCCTAGAAAAAGTCAAAAACAAATAAAATTAGTTAACAAAGAAATAGAAAATTAAAGATGTACAACCAAAATGTACTATTACAACGAAACATAACTATTTGAATGAATAAAACACATATAAAGTAATGAAAAGAAAGCTACTAGTCGCACCTCACTAATCTGCCAACAGCAAGTGCGTGAATTATGACCCAATCTACCGCACTTGCCGCACTCGTTCTGTTCTGGGTCAGTAAGAAATGGTGTTGCTCTACCATGCCTCATTCTTCCAGATACCTGATCCATAGTCATGTTATGCCTCGTCCGCTTCCTTGTTCCACGTTTGTTCCAACGGTAAGCTGGAACTGCAATGTATTTTAGCCCCTCATATAGAGGCCACTCTTTAGGATCCTGGAAACGCACGAAGCGGGGGCTCCATGTCCGCACAAGCGTGTGTACACTGAACTCATGAGGTATCATGCTCTCGATATCAAAATTGCGATGCCTAGCTACTGCCACCAAATGAGAACATATGAAGTGGTACTGCCTTGGCCTACCACAAGTGCACTTGAAATCTCGGAGGACTACCACATGTATCCTCGACTCTCGGATCTCGCCGTCGGACGTTGTCCCACCCCTATGCTCGACCTGATAAGTCCCTGTGTCGAGATCAAAACATTGCACCTTATGTGTGGAAGCCCTTTCATTTGCAATGCTGAGGTGTCTCTTTGGTTTTTCAGCCCATCTCTCCCCAACACTCTGCAGCGCTTCTGCTTTGATGTGTCTTTCATTGAACCACGCAACAAGTCTGTAGAAGGTGAATTCAATGATTGCGTTCACAGGTATACCACGTATCCCCAATAGCAACTTATTGAATGACTCGGCCATGTTACTGCACTGAAACTCGTACCTCCAACCACCGACGTCGTGAGATCTAGTCCACTTATCCAAATCTCTCATCAAACCAGCGAGCCATTGTCTACCTTCTGCATTTGTTGCGGTCCTGACCTGCTCAGCGCCGGAAGTAATAGTCCTCAAGCTGACGAGCAGCAACTTGAAACAGATCAAAATTATTCTTCACACCATCCTTCCGAAGAAGGTTCTCCGCAAGGTGCCGAGTGCACCAACGATGATGCAAAGGTAGATACCCCTGTATATTTGCTCTTGCACAGCATGAAGTATGCCCTGATGCCTGTCAGATATGATGCCAACCTCCCTGCCAGGCCCAACCACATGTATCCGGACTAGTCTTAAGAACTATCCCCAACTGTCATTGTTCTCCCTCTCAACCAATGCAAATGCCAAAGGAACTAACATGTTGTTCGCGTAACAAGATATTGCTATAAGAAGTGTGCCCCTGTATTTGCCAATCAAAAACGTACCATCAATAGAGAAAACAGGACGACAGTGCCTAAAGGCTTCCACACACTGAGGGAAGCACCAGAACGCACGCCCAAATATCTGCCTCCCATCCTTCCAAGCATTTGGTTTTGGGATGTACTCATAATGCATGCCTGGATTCATCGCTTTTATTGCATTAAAAAGCACTGGCAGCTGCTCGTACCCAGACTCCCAATCCCCATATATCATCTTCCACGCTCGCTGCTTAGCCCTCCAAGCTTTACCATAAGTTATCACATAACCTCCATAAATCTCCTCAACAGTTCTGATAATTGTTCTCACTTTCATGTCAGGTTGTTCCTTCAATATTCCCATCAACCGCTTCGCAATTAGGGTAGATGTTAGCTGCGGATGTCTCACTGTAAGCTCATGGTCAGCATAATTATGCAGACCGACAACTTTTGTGATCTTCCACTTTCCGGTGATATTTTGCTTCCTTGCACAAACCCTCCATGGGCACTGTTCCTTGTCACACACAACTGTGTAATGACGCTCCGCGTATGAATGCAACACTTTGTAAGGTCTCTTCCGTATCACCGCAAAAGCTTGCAACCACCTCTTCAATGCGGGAAGGTCCTTAAATACCCTTCCCTCCTCAATAACCATACTAGGACTAGCTTCAGGAGCTTCTAGGAGCTCATCATCACGTCCTTCTACAAACGCCTGATCGGAAAGAGTAAGATCGCTAAACTCGTGAACTATCGGATCATGACGTCCAGGGAAGATACGCCTGAACATCTCAATATCACTCTGTGTCATCTCTCCAACAGGGCGATCATCATCAGAATCAAGATCCACTCCCATCTCGTATGCATCTTCATCATTCAAAATTTCAACACTATTGGATCCACACAATCCATCTCCACATTGCACTTGCGCATCAACTAGAGGCACTTCCATATTTTCTGGAATATCTCCTGCGATATTAAGTACAAATATGAGTAAAGAAGAAAATTGATGGAACAAATGGAGTTAGCTCCCAACAATAGAAACTGGTAAGACACTTACTCGGATCATTCTGAGTGAAAAGGAACTCATTAGGAGAGTCCGCCACATCATCAACAATCCGACAACCATGTCCAACTACTTCATTGGGGGCAGATTCAGCATCGGGAATAGTAGGTGCAACATCCACGTCCATAACAGGTTCTGGGACGGGAGGATCGAAGTGTGCCCGTTGACCCATTGGTCGGGAAAACCGACGAGGAATTGGATCAACTCCCACCTGACGAACAACCACTTCAACACTTGGGGAATGACCATTCATAACCGTTCTCATATATTTTTCCCACTGGCTTGCACACCGAATTGGGACCATCTTCCTTTGAATGTTGAGAGGGGAATCTAGGTGAAGTATGCCCTCGACTGTGATTTCATCATCTCCATGACAATGTAGCTCCTCCCGAGCCCTTGCAAGCAACTCACTAAATGAGGGTTTCTCATCAAATATCACAACCTCGCACTGCATGGCAACAAACTTAACACATCCATATTCATCCCTTTCCACGGTGCCTCCGTGATATATGCTCACTACGTTCTCCATCTAGTACATCAATATAACGACACACAATTCATTTAGTCCATAATAAATGAAACATTCTAAGTACAAGGTCTCTAGTATGAAATGAGATAGTATTAATTGACTACTAACTACTAAATACAACTAGCTAACTATGTCACCTAATATGTACCTATGCACTTAACTATACAACTACTTAACTAAATAACTAGTTTACTATGTAACTAACTAAATAACTAGTTTACTATGTAACTAACTAAATAACTAGTTTCCTGTGTAACTAACTATACATCTAACTACGTAAATAAAATTGGACATCCATCTAGTTAAATAGTGTCACGAGTATCCTCTAATCCTTCTACCATTGCAATTCATAAAAATAAACTTTCATATCTAACAATTCTACCTAACTATTCTAATTTACGTATCTAACTATTTCATCTACCAATTCTACCTACCTATCTAAATTCTACCTAACAATCTAATTCTAATTTATCTATCTAACTATTTTATCTACCAATTCTACCTTCTTTATCTACCTAGTTAACTATAACTCTTCTTAAAATTTTACCTCACTGGTGCACACCGGCGGCAAAGGGTGGGTGCGGGCACCGAGCGGGGGTCGGGCGACCTCCGGCTGTGGAGGGCGCGGGCGCCAGGCCATGGGCCACCGGCGGGGGCGGCCGTGGGCGCCCGGGCTGGGGGCGGGCGGCCTCCGGCCGGGGCGGCTCCGGGCGGGCGCAGGCAAGGGCGCGGGGTGGCCGCGGGAGCCCGGGCGGAGGGCGCCGGGCCGGTCGGCTCTGGGTGCCGGCGGCCTTCGGCGTCGCGGGCCGGGCGGGCGACGGCCGGGCAAGGGGCGGCTCCAGGCGGGCGGGCGACGGACGGGGGCGAGCGCGGCCGCAGGGGCCCACGCGGGGGGCGCCGGGCGGGAAGGCTCCGGCCGCCAGGCGGCCTTCGGCCGGGCCCGGGCGCGCGGCTTCGGGCGGCCGGCCTCCGGGCGGCGACGGCGGCGGCGGACTCCGAGGGCGGCGGCGGCGGCGGTCTCCGAGGGTGGTGGCACGATTTGAAATGATTCGGAATGGAAACGGACGCGCAAAAGGATAGAGACCCCGGTGATGTGGTAAAAGGCTTGGCGCCACCGTCGCTGGCGCCAAGGCTCGGCGCCACGTCGGAGGGGCGGTGCGGGGACCTTGGCGCCATGGAGGCTGGCGCCAAGACGTTATAGCTTGGCGCCAACCATCCTGGCGCCAAGCTAAGGGTCCATTTTTGGAATTGGTTTCACCAGGGGTCTATTTGTGAAATTTTTTCGTGAAAAGGGCGAAAATAAAAAAAAGTCGGCCGCACCACTCGCCCACCCAGCCCGACCTCGCGCGTCGACACACCCACCCCACCGCCCGACACCACCACCACCACCTAGCCCAAGCAGGCGCCGCGCGCCCTCCACGTCCTCCCGTCGCTCTCGTCGCGACACACGTCCAATTCTGGAGCAGGGATGTGATGGGTGCCCGCAGTTAAATCTTAGTGATTCTAGACGTGTGTTAGGAGCACATACGTGTGGTGCGTTGTCATATTGAAAAATTCATCAAAAAACAAGTCAGCCTGTGATAATGTCTAGAATTAGTGGATCCTAATTCCATTGCTCGAGAACATAGTTTGATGCGTTTTGTTTAAAAATAGAGGAGTTAATTTGTACCAAAAAAGGAGGAGTTAACTTTGAGTCGAAGATAACTTGAGTTTCTTCCCCCCTACCCACATCATGTCATTACCGCTAGGCTAGCCAGCCTCCGAATGCTTTTGTCTAGCTCGCAATGAGCTGTAGAAGGCTGTTTGGGAGGATTTCTCCCCGAAAAGCTTCACCAGCGAAGTAAAGAAAATGACTTCACCCAACTTCTAAATTATTTTTAGAATTGTAAATTATTTTTAGAATTGTGAAACGGTTCACACTAGTACCTCGGTTTGCGCAAAACAAGTGAAGCTAGAGTTGTATATATAAGTCCTTCCAAATGAGTAAAATAGGTGAAGCCAGAGTTGGCATATATAAGCCCTCCCAAATGAGCCCTTAAATCACACAGCGGAGGGGGGAAAAAATCATACTTCGAATGGATCTCGCCACGCAAACTCCATAGGGCAATTTGTATTTACATAATTTTTTTAAGGTAAACTTCCAGTGACAGAAAATAGAGAAGCACTTCTAAACATGAATTCAGCATCGTCTCACTGAGCTTTTCTCCACTGCCTGCTATCAACTAATAAGATTTGCAACTTAAATGAACTCAAAAGTACCAGACTTGACCATTATAGAGCAAAAGGGGTATAATATTAATATCACCATACAGACTCCATATTTTTTTATATACATAATTTTTATTCATGTAAACTTCCATTAACAAAAACCACGATAGAGGGGAGGCTCCATGCAATGCACGGAGTAATATTTTACATCAAAATAACTGATGACTCTAAGAAAAACACTTCTAAACATGGCTATATCAATGACTTAAGAGAAACACTTCTAAACATGAATTCAGTCATCATCACTTGAATCATCAGAGCTTTCCTCTGATGAATCATCCTTGTCATCCTCGACGCACAAAAATACCTCACCACTGCATTATATGTATACTCGTTAGGGTGTTGGATGCACAAGGTTAATGAAAAGCAAATAAGTGTAAAGGTAAAGGTAAAATGAGTGGAACATACTCATATGCTTCGAACGTATGAAAGGCTCAAAATACTCTGAAAGAGAGAATTTTTTAATAAGCCATAAATAATCAATCAACATATGATAAGACGAAAAAATGGTCTAACTTTTAGTAACTTTAACAACAAAGAATATCAAGTAAGTTAAATAAGGAGCAAGCGCTTGTCCAAGAACCAGATCAGTAATCAACATATCGAGCACCATCTGGTTTGAACCAAGCTGCAGATAAAATAGATTGCATTAACTTATAAGCAAACAAAGATGATCACTAGTCAAAAGCAAACTTTATCCAGATAACGGTACCTTTCTATGGTCCATATCATGCGTGCCAAAGTAACGGGAGAACTTAAGTCTGAGTGTACACAGAAGCATTAAGTCCATTAAAATAGACTGCATCCAATAAAAGTAAACTGCAGGCATAGACCTCCAGTCCTCTAGAAAATAGAGCATTCAACGGCTCATAGTCTGCAGGTGGAACACAGGGAGCAGATTCATATACCTTGTAAAGGTGCATCAGCAAGTTTGATCTGCTAAACGGAGACATAAAGGCAAAATGTAAAGCAATATATTTTTCAAAGCTGACAAAGTCATCCTAATTGAATTCTGGATCTGGAATCTTCAGAATATCATGCTGAAATTCATCAAAATATAGAGGATAACTCTTCAGATCAGCACTGTAGAAGTTATACTTCAGAACTCATTCAAAAAATTTCTTGAAATCTTCTGAAGCACTGTTAGCCGTCAGTGTGTCTAAAGCTTCTTTTAAGATGATGAATTGACCATTAACAACCTCCATATCAGAAAGTAGCTTAAAAATCCCCTGGCACACTTAGTCCCAGAATATAGCTACGTTTAGGGTTCACTAGCATATTAAAAACATAAAACATGTCAAAGTTTATAACCTTTGCTTATGCTGTTGGCCCGCAGTTTGCCCTAGCAAATCAATTTTATTGGTAGCATTGGATTTAAACCATCTCTCAATCTGTAACAATTCAAGGTCAATCAAATGAAGTGGAAGCATGTATATAAAGGCACAACAATTCTTTCACTTTCCAATGACATACCAAGTTTTTTTCCAAGAAATAACTAACAGCTGCAGTAGCATTTATTGGTGTAGGTATGCACTCCTTAAAGATTTTGCTGTCTTCACAACTAAGTACATCATTGGTAAACAATGTTCCCTCACTGGCTTTATCTAGCGCTGCAAATAGTTCATCTGCTGTTGTTTTCTTTGTATTGATGGCATCCTATAGAAAAAACAAAGAAAATATATACACACAGATACACACATTTCGCAAAAGACAAATATATACACACAAATACACACATTTCGCAAAAGACAACATAAATATAAAAGAATACAATTTACATGAAAAAGCATACCAACAGCTTTCCAGCAACCAAAGGATTTTGCTCCTTCTTCAATAACTTTTTAACAGTCTTCCACTTGAATGACTGAGGGTTTGCATTTCAGTTTAGCACAGATTATTGCCTCGATAAACTTTTGTGCAGATGGGAAAAGCAATTACCTTGATGTTCACTTGATCAAGTGACAACACAGGTCCAGCCGAATCAGATGTAATAAGCTGTATAGAAAACAAATAAATCCAAAGTTAAGGGATTAATTGAAACAAAGAATTACGTAAGCTGTAAGAAACTTTTCATTACAAATGGGCTCACCTTATCGAAATATTCACCAATTTGAGTCCTTTTCTCAACAAAATCCTACAGAGAATTAGCAATGAGTTAAAAAAATAGACATAAGATAACTGTGAATGGAGCATTAAGGACGATAAGAACAGAGAACATACAAACCTTCCCATTTGGATCTTCTATATGAGTTTGCATATGTCTATTGTAATTTACTTGTGAGAAGAATCTTAACTCACAACCTGGATTGGGGCATATGTGAAATCTTGAGTCTTTATCACCATCCAAAAGAAGGTTAGCGAATTTTGTGGATTCAGCATCCATATAATTAGACCAATCATCAATCTGCATTAAATTTCAATTCAAAGTCAGATAAATAAGTTTAAGTTACATCACGGCCTTTGCTCAACAGAAGATTAAACCTACCAATCTTTTTTCAAGAAAGAAACACCAGCAAGCAATGACATTGCTGGTTTCTTTTAAAGCAAGAACACCCATCTCACAAGATAGCACCTTCTTGGGCAAATGGCGAATATCAGTTGAGAAGGCAGTTCTCTCACTGCCTTCATCAAGAAGAGCAAAAAGCTCACTCGATGATATTTTTTCCTTACCAGCAAGGGTATCCTGCGAGCAAAAATAAATAAAAGATGAAAGGGACCTAAATGTGTGCAATCGAATAAAGGGAGCTAGTTAAAAAATATACCTTCAATTTATTTGCTATGCCATAGAATATGTCTTCTGGAGCAGTCTGCTCAATAAGCTCGCAGAGTAGATCACCATGGATATCCTGAAAGTTTTTCAATTCTATACTAATTTAAAATTCTTATCCCAATACTTGTAGAGATAAATTTAGTACAATAATTACCTGAATTCTCATGTCCATAATCGAAGTAATAATGCAAGCATCCTTATTATTCAACTGAAAAGGATAGCAAACGATTTTAAGTACAGAAGTTTGTGTGTTTCTTATGGACCCAAGTAAGCTATAGAAAAAAAATGTTACAAATAGCTTACCTTATCCCAGAATTTACCAATTTCATCTTTATTGAATCCAATCTATAAAACATACAGCAGCAAACAGGTCAACTGAGTTGACAAAATTCAGACAGAAATCATACAGAAGAATATGAGAGCAGGAAGAAGCACATTAGAAGCGTACACACAATTGTAACTTTTGGATCTTTAGAATGAATTTGCTTATGGCGATTCAAGTTCACTTCAGACAAATAGACATGCTGACAACTTCGCCTATTGCATTGGTGGGCTTTGAGAGGTGAACTTGACCCTGACTGGTCAGGGCCTGGCAACATTTGCGGAGGCACTCCTCCTTCAGCAGCTTCTACAACAGCTTCAGCTTGTAGCACAGCAGCAGAAACTAGCACAAAATTGCTGGTAAAGAATTGCCCTTCACCTTGTAACTGTTGGCATTAGGGAGCAGAGGATGAGGACAGGGAGGGGTCACCTATCAATGTAACAGACAAGCATGAAAAAAAAAACATCTACAACATACATTGAACTCTCTCCATACAATGTTTGTAGATATGTTATCCATATAGTTGTGTAGAGCATACAAATTGCCATCGTGCTGCATCGAAAAGCAAGTGAAATACTAAAAAAAGAACAGCAAAGTTTGTTGAAGTTCTCAAAAGACAATATTGAAGATTATGAACCTTAATCATTGTATGAAATGATCTATTCCAGAATAGAACAAACACTTGCTCATCCTGGGCAGATTCAATCAATTGTTGTAACCTGCAGTGTTGGAAAAAAAACCCACACGAAAATTAATTAATACTAAAAATAATATAAATATGCAAGCTAGATTGTAGTGTAAACATGTACCCGAAATCGGTTAAACCTGTGCCCTGCAAGAACTCCACTACTTCCGGCAAATTCACTACTTCTTGATCTGCGCGTTAAAAAGAAAGTACATACTTAAGTTGTAACGCACCTAATTGAATAGATTAACACATTAGTAAACATATCAATCAAAGTTTGGTACCTTCATTAATAATCTGAATAGGTGCATCAGGATCTGCTGCCCTGAAAACTTCATGAGGTCCTACTCCAATAGCATTGGCAACTACTTCATTCTAAAAAACAAAATGGCTCAGTGTAAGAGGTAGCTAGCATTAAAGCTTGCTGTACTGAATTAAAAATCTAGAGGAATTTCAAATAGAACACTATCTAAATACAGTAATTAATATTCTGAACTCGAGAAACAACAATTGCAAACAAACATAAAAGAATACCTCATGATCAACAATCCTGCCATGATGTAAACTGACTTTCAGATGTTCAAATACCTCAAGATTTACAGTATTGCTTGTGATACCATCAGATCTGCAACACATCCACCAAATGACGTCAAACCACAACCCCTATTCATAACACATCGAAAACTAACAGGCAAAACTTACTTTGTGAAATCAACAGAAACATTAATCGCCCGTGACAATGCTGTTATGCAATTATTCATTTCAATTCTGGTTATCACGTCACCACCACCAAGGCCCTGAGAAAGTGATAAGTGCACTAAAAATTAAAATTGAATCACAATCACAAAATATTTAGAACGAATGGTTGATAGACAAACCAAGTGTGAGCGGCGGTATTTTCTTTGCAAACGCGACACAAGGGATTGAAGGGGAACTTGATGCTCAGCCTCTTGGGGAACAGTGAGATCACCCCTCAAGCTCAGAGCATTATCTGCAAAATGTTTAAAACAAACGGAAGATATCAATTGGAATCGCGTTTTTATCAGAAGATGCCGCCGATTCAAAAACTCTCAACGCCAATCTACAAAAAAAAAAAAAGAACACGGCGTCCGATCCGCCTCCCTCGCCTAAACGCCAATCCGAAGATTTCAAAAACTCAAATCAAATCTACAAGACCCCCAACTGCGTCCGATCCGCGTGCAGCGCCGACAAAAAGAAATCGTACTTAACGCAAATTACCGGATCCGCTGACTCCTCGCCCAGTAGAGAGTACTTACACAACGCCAGGAGAGCGGAACGCTCATGGTGATTGGCGGGGTATGCGATAATCCTTTGAATCCCACCAAAATCTATTGCCCTGGATGTGTAGATGATGCCCGCGATGTCCGCCATGAATGGGTTTCACCGCAACGCGGCTGCCGCTTTGTTCCAGACTCCGAGGGAAGGGTGAGGGTTTTGGAGATGGGCCTGATGGGCCGTGTGGGTTTGTTTTTCTTGTTTATTTTCTATTTTTTTAGAAAAACCTATCGCGCGGTGTCGCGCTCGCGCCGTACAGCCTACAGCGTGACCCCATGTGACCCCATACGATTTTGCACAAATAAAAATTCGAGGGAAAAATTTGCAGATTTTTTAAAGAATTAGATGCCTACTGCCGAATTAATTGGTTGTAGCCGGATGAAACCACCAGTTGACACGGCGATAACAAAAAAACTCGACGTCAACGGAAAACAGGGCGCCACGTCAGGACCCACGGGGCGGCAGAACCTCTTACCGTCGTTGAAATGGCGGGAGGTTGTGAGCCCCGGATGCTGTCGCTGCGTCAAACGGTGGGATCTCCTTTTGCCAGTTCAAACGACGGGAGCAGGATCTTTTCGCTAGTTCAAACAGCGGAATCTCCTACCGCCGATTCAAACGGCGGAAGTGGGATCTTTCCGCCAAATCGGCCGGTGATAACTTGCCCCACCTACAAAACTTGAAATACGGCCGGCGCCTAGCTCCCTGGTTCATTCGGGGCAAGAAGGAAGGAGAGGAGAGGAGAGGGAGGGAGGGGAGGAGGGAAGTTTGAAGTGAAGCTCTGCCGGATCTGCGCTTCGGTTCAGGTAAGTTTTGAACTCGCAGTTAGTAGATGTAGTAGTAGCTATGATTTGTATTGGTGTAGCATTAGATCAAATCTAGGTGTACATATTGGATACAGATAAATTTTAGTTAGTTGGTATAGTAGATTAAGCTTAGTTTAGTTACATATTGCAATCAAAAGTGACAAATGAAACTGCATATTTTATTCTTAAAAATATCATACAAAATTATATGAAAGATAGCTAATAAAAAAATAGAGTTATAACAGGTTCAAACGGCTATAGCCGTTTCAATTGGCTATAGCTTGACACACAAATAAACCAGGCTAAACCAGGCTGCTCCATCGCAATCCGGACTTCCAACCGCCGTTTCAACTGGCGGTAGCACCATTACCGTTGTTTCAACCGGCGGCATAGTCCATTTCTACAAATTTTTCGTTCCACTATTTATTTCTGCAAAATCGTAAAAAAATATATAAAAATAAAAAATTCTTGAACAAAAGGGTGGCCGGGCCGAAAAAAGAGCAGAAAAAAATATGGCATGCGGGACCCATGTTGACAGTAGGACCCACTTATCCGAGTGGCAGCGGGATCCACCTTAACCCTGTCTTTTTCTTTTGGAAATTTTGTGACGTTCAACTATTGGCCTTAATGACAAAAATGAAGTTCGTTACGATTTGGCATTGGACTACTTTATGATGCTAGTCGGTCTTAGTGACGAACACCTCATTTTTGTCACTAAGTTGTAGCCTCGTATACAACGTCATAAAACCGAATGCCATAATGACGAATAGGTCTAATGTCATGATGTATTTGTCACAAAAGGTGATATTTGTTGTGGTGTAATCCGTTTCATTGCTCAACTACTCAAGATGGCGTGGTAAGCACTTCGAAGTTCATAGGTAAAGGTAAGGCTTGGAATAACTTATATGCATGCATCACACCAGTTGAGGAGATGTCCACCTTAGTCCTTCAACCTTTACTTGAAGATGAGCAAAGAGCTAAGTGTGGGGGTGTTGTTGACGGTTCTTATACCAATCCCAACAGTCAACTTCACTATCAAAATAGTGAAATAACAAACACCAAACTAGAAATAGGAATTATCTCTAATCATTTCCACGAGTTCTGGTGAATCACTGTTTACAGAAGACCTTACTTGCATTCAAAGATAATGTACACAAGACATATCAAAATATACATAAAAGTGGCCCAGTTGGAAAGCACCATTGAGAAGCTCTCGTCGAGACGATCAAGATGGATATATATTTCATATATTTTGGAGGCCAGAATAAAATCTGATAGAATGTGTTCCATAAGTAGTCTTAGAAGCATATGCTTTCTGGTAGGAGGGGCTTAAAAACTTCCTGTTCTTAGACAAGACTTTTCGTCCAACTCTGCTAGATTGGATACTCAATTGCAGTTGTACTACTCTCCTACATCCATGACTCTCACAGCTTTGTTCTTGCAAGGGTTCTCTGTTATGGTTTTTTTGTTTGTCCACTTCAAATGAAACGACTCCTCTCGTTGGTCTTTAAAATCTATACCTCAAATTTTTCACACTTATCCGCAACTCGTGATTCCTTATTCCTGCAACACTGCCGTTCTGTTGGGCGCGGCGGCTGGGCCATACGACGAACAAACCGCCACGAGGCCCACGACCGCCGAGCACAGCCTCTCTAAGCCCAAATCCAGAACCGATCCGAGCAGGCATCGTTTCGCTCCCTCCCGCTCCGCTCCTCCTCTCTCTCCGCCCATCTTCTCCCCTCCGCTCATCCCACCCCGCCGCCGCCGCCGCCTACGCCGCACCACCCACGCCGTCCCGCCCGCCGTAACTCTCAACCACGCGGAGCCCCTCCGACCGAAACCGCGTGCGCGCGCGACGCCTCCCCCTAATCTCCGCCACCGCCGCCGCCTCGGCGGAACCCTAGAACCCAGGCGGGGGTCGGCTCGCCTCGCCGGAGCGGCCCCGGCCGGGGGACTACCGCGGCGGAAGCCGGAGACCACCACTCTGCCCTCTACGGAGGAGAAGAACCCGGGGAGGAGGCTGAGGGAAGGAGGCGGACAAGATGAGGATCATGATAAAGGGCGGCGTGTGGAAGAACACGGAGGACGAGATCCTCAAGGCGGCCGTCATGAAGTACGGCAAGAACCAGTGGGCGCGCATCTCGTCGCTGCTCGTCCGCAAGTCGGCCAAGCAGTGCAAGGCGCGATGGTACGAGTGGCTCGACCCATCCATCAAGAAGGTACGAACCAACTTCCAGCCCCGCCACCTGCAGTAGCCCCCTCCCTGCTGCCTTGCATCTCTAGCGAACCCAACGATTTTTGCTCGTATGGGCGTTTGTAGGTTTAGCTAGCAGGCATTACTTTTAGGATGGACGAACACAGTTCATGATTGCCTGCCGATGTTACTGTAAAGAATGGTTACGTTTGATATTGCAGATGCGAGTAAGCTCACGTCACATTTTTTTTTGAAAATGCACTAACTATTGCAAATGTTAGAGGAGCTTCCAGAACTTCCAAGATGTGATGGTGTTAACTCTTGAATTATTACATTGACACAGAAAATGTCTACCCCTGTCTCCATTGATTACTTTTGAGAATAATTTCTAGTTCTAGACCACATTATAACTCAACTGTCATAGTAGGCACAAGCGCATTTTTTGTTGGATATGCACCTAAGCACCTAACTTCAACTGAACTACTATTGGGTATGTATCGTTTTGGAATCATGAACTTCATTGCAAATGCATATATGGGAACTCCTATTGGAAACTAGTGAATTTTTCTTATCTAATTCTTGCTGTATTCAATATCTTCTGGTTAAAACTGAAAAACACAGAGCCTAAAATCACTTTAGTGCACAAGGTTTACTGCTACAATCAATGAATACAGCTATTTTAGCTATCCCCAATCATGCCATGCTATTTATTTCTTTTGTTTGCTTACTTGCTTTGCCATGCCACAATGACAATGATTCTTCCATTTTCGTCAACTTTAACTACGTCTTTTGTTGACTACAGACTGAATGGACAAGAGAAGAGGATGAGAAGCTGCTCCATCTTGCTAAACTCATGCCTACACAATGGAGGACAATTGCACCTATTGTTGGCCGGACACCATCTCAGTGCCTTGAGCGTTATGAGAAACTGCTTGATGCTGCCTGTGCAAAAGATGAGAATTATGAACCTAACGATGACCCAAGGAAATTGCGACCTGGTGAGATTGATCCAAATCCCGAGTCAAAACCTGCTCGTCCTGATCCTGTCGATATGGATGAAGATGAAAAGGAGATGCTTTCCGAGGCAAGGGCTAGATTAGCTAACACCAGGGGCAAAAAGGCTAAACGAAAAGCAAGAGAGAAGCAACTTGAAGAGGCTAGGCGGCTTGCTTCACTGCAAAAAAGGAGAGAGCTGAAGGCTGCTGGCATTGATACACGGCAGAGGAAGAGAAAGAGGAAGGGTATTGACTATAATGCTGAGATCGCGTTTGAAAAGAGACCACCTCCAGGCTTTTATGATACGGTTGGTGAGGACAAGCCACCTGAGCACGTGCAATTTCCAACTACTATTGAGGAGCTTGAAGGGAAGCGGAGAGTGGATATAGAGGCACAATTGAGAAAGCAAGACATTGCCAGGAACAAGATTCTGCAGCGGCAAGATGCCCCAGCTGCAATAATGCAAGCCAATAAACTCAATGACCCTGAAGCTGTCACAAAGAGGTCCAAACTAATGCTTCCACCACCACAAATTTCTGATCATGAGTTAGAGGAGATAGCAAAGATGGGTAGTGCTGGTGATCCTGCTCTAGCTGAGGAGCTTGGCGAAGGAAGTACTGCCACGAGAGCCTTGCTATCCAGCTATTCCCAGACTCCAAGGCTTGGTATGACTCCATTGCGAACTCCACAGAGAACTCCAGCTGGTAAGGGTGATGCTATTATGATGGAGGCAGAAAATCTTGCACGTCTAAGGGAGTCACAAACACCTCTTTTAGGAGGGGATAACCCAGATCTTCATCCATCAGATTTTTCTGGTGTTACACCACGTAAGAAGGAGATACAGACTCCAAACCCCATGGCGACACCCTTGGCATTGGCAAGCCCCGGTCCTGGTGCCACCCCACGGATTGGCATGACACCCTCCAGAGATGGGAATTCCTTTGGTTTAACTCCAAAAGCTACGCCCTTTCGAGACGAGCTTCGCATAAATGAAGAGGTGGAACTGCAGGACAGTGCTAAGCTTGAGCTTCGTAGACAAGCTGAACTGAGAAAGAGCCTGCGATCTGGTTTTGCTTCTATTCCACAGCCTAAGAATGAGTACCAGATAGTTATGCCACCTATCACTGAGGATGAAAAGGAAGAGGCTGAAGAGAGAATTGAAGAGGACATGTCAGACAGGTTAGCACGAGAGAGGGCCGAGGAACAAGCAAGGCAGGAGGCGTTGCTCAGAAAGAGATCCAAAGTGTTGCAGAGAAGTTTGCCTAGGCCACCTGCTGCTTCAGTAGAGGTTCTCCGGCAGTCTCTGATTAAAGGTGGTGAAAGCAGAAGCAGAAGTACCTTTGTGCCTCCAACATCACTTGAACAGGCTGATGATCTGATACATGAGGAACTTCTTAGGCTCCTTGAGCATGATAATGCTAAATACCCCCTTGATGATAAAACTCAGAAAGAGAAAAAGAAAGGGAACAAGCGGCAGGCAAATGCGGCGGCGGTTCCTGAAATTGAGGATTTTGACGAGTACGAATTAAAAGAGGTACATTTACTTTTCTTACATTGTAATGTAATGTGACAATGATCTTATTGCTATTTTCCCTTACTGTACCTTGTTATTGACAGTAGACCTGATGTATTAAATTTGTTCGCTGTCCCTTGCTGATTATCTTGATGAGACAGGATATAATGGAGTAGCAGATATGAATCATGTTTACAATTTTAGTCTTGATTGTCTAGGTTCTCTATATTTATAGTACTGATTAATGGATATTTTTCTGGAGACTGGGTGGCGGGAAAATGACATGAATTTTTGTGCTGGTAGTTGTGTTAGTGTGTGTGTAGTAGGAATGTTATATTATGGGCATGTGGCTTCAGGATTCAAAGAAGAATGTGGTTTTAAATAATTAATATTTCGATCTTTATCAGAGTGTTGGGTACAATGAACATAGAGGTGATGAATAAAAGGGAATGATTGAATACTATAATATTCTGTTTATTTTTACCTTGGCATGGCTTGGTCTGGGCTAATATTAAAGGATGATCTTTAGTCTCGGGATAATTTTTTGAGCCATAGGGATAGTTGGAACAAAATGAGTCACCCCGTGAAAGTTCTTAATGCCTTCATTGGACTTCTATTAGTATTTTATCAATATGCAAATTGTATAGCAGGCATGTAGGTGTAGTGTCACACGAAAAAGCTAGATTTCCTTTGATTCCTGTAGACGATCCAATACTGTTTGTGGACATAGAGAAGATGGAAATGTTGCCAACGATCTAAGGCCATCTGGCATGCGTGCTCTTCACGCACAATGTTTGTGGAGAAAATTCTTTTACCTTTCATCCTTTCACTTAAAGGCCAAAGTTTCCTTGAGAAATTATATCTCCTGGTGGAAGAGGCACTTAATAGCTGGAAATTAATTATGTGAATTAGAGAGGTTTTCCAGAGTGGCATTATGCAGTTCGGATCTAAAACTTTTATCATCTGGAAGAGAATAAAGATGTTTTGGTTGGTATTACTATGTTATGTACTTTACCTTCACATGCCACAGATAACACTTAATTGCTTAAATTGATTACATCTAGTTTGTTTATATTTTTGTTTCTTTTAATGATTACTATCCTGTGAATAGTGTTGTATCATGCAATGACGAGAAAGGTATTCATATGGCTATATTTCTTTTGTTTGCAGGCTAGTTCGTTGGTTGAAGAGGAGATTCAATATCTTCGTGTGGCCATGGGGCATGAAAGTGAATCTTTTGATGATTTTGTGAAAGCTCATGATGCATGCCAAGAGGACCTTATGTATTTTCCTGCAAACAACAGCTATGGTCTTGCCAGTGTTGCTGGAAATGCTGATAAGATATCCGCTTTGCAAAATGAGTTTGAAATTGTGAAGAAGAGAATGGATGATGAAGCTAAGAAGGCTTCTCGTCTTGAGCAGAAGATCAAACTTCTGACACAAGGGTACCAGGTAAGCTGAGGTCATGCATCATTTGCATTGGAGTGTGTCCATACTTACTGCAAACCTTCTTTTAGGCAGTGTGTCATATGCCAATGCTAAGTTATGTGCTGTACTTCTGGCATATCAGTTTACATACTCCCAAAATATGGGCGTTCCGGTTTTCACCTGATACTGGGTTTGTTTTACAACTTTTATTGATATAAAATTGTGCACATATGTAATGTCCTCTCAATGCTGATACTTGGATTCCCTGTTTGAATCTTTAGGTACGGGCTGGGAAACTGTGGTCGCAGGTCCAAGATACATTCAAACAGATGGATACTGCTGCAACAGAACTTGAATGCTTCCAAGAGCTCCAGAAACAGGAACAGTTGGCAGCTTCCTACCGTGTTAGAAATTTGACTGAAGAAGTGGATAAACAGAAAGCATTAGAACGGACACTCCAAAGCCGTTATGGTGATTTGGTGTCTATTTACCATAGAATGCAAGAACAGCTTGAGGAGCACAAGATTCAACTTAGGAAACAGGAGGCAATAGAAGCAGAAAATCGTGCTCGAGAGGAGGCTGCAGCACAGAATCGTGCTGACGAGGAAGAAAATGAAAGGAGACGTAATGTTGAAGAGGGGAAAGAACAGACGAACAGTGTTCCTGATGAGGTACCTGCAGGAAGCAAGCAAATCAATGAGGATCAGATGGACGTGGACTCGAGTAATGTAGATGGGGAATTCGTTGGTCCTATTCCCCCAGCACCGGATACTCAAGGGGATAGCACTGAGGCTTCTGTTCAAGAGAACTCTTTTAATGTTCAGAGTGGTGATGATGTCACCACGAATGGTGAAGCATGTGATATGGTCGATGCATCCAAGCTAGAAAGTCAGGATAATTCCAATGGCAGTTTGCCTGTGGATGCTGTCAATCAGGAAGATAACAAGAGTAACCTTCCATTGGTTGGTGCCAGTGAAGGAAATACTGCTTTATCCTCTGATGGTGATGATGCTGTCACAAATGAGTAGAATGACATGGTTCCTGAGTAAATATCGTTTGTTGTGATCTGAAGCTGAAGTCAGCGTCAGCACTGGACAAGGTAATGAAGACAATATATATCAATGGAAATGAAGAGCATCAAAGGAAATCGTGCGATCGGTGATGCATTGCTAAAATTACTTGAGATAGCACCAAGTTGGCAGGCTCCTGTGTGGAGCAATTGAATGCTCATAGGTGTTGAACTGCTGAGTTTTTTCCCTGCATTTTATGCCCATTGTTGCTGGGGGACTTTACAGATGTCAGGTCCTGCAATATGTTGATTCTGTCATTTTTCTTTGGATGCTTACTAGATAGTAAACCCTCATCATTGAGCCCTGTGTTGAACATATTACTTTTTATGCTGGTTGGCACTGGTCGGGTATGGAAAAATTGCTTGTTACTGTGGAACCCATCCAATACGGTGGTAGGGGTTTAACCTTAGTTTATTTGGTTTCGGACCATTTTTGGATGAAGCTTTTGCTCGCATGTTCCATTGAAAAATTCCCATTTGTGTTCACTATCTGGCTATCCTATCGAATTTGTCTTAGGCCAACTTGGCTGCTACTTGTGGATTTATATAGCAGAAGAGGAAACTATGTTAGAGTTTGTTCCCATCTCATCTGACAGCACCTTTCTATGCCATTTGTAATTAGAGGCAAAGTGGCTGTCATGTGATGCATCTCATTAGGCTTGATTTACTGCTGCTTTAATTCTTTAGTGTGAGCGCATTACCGCATGATCTGGCAAATTTGCTGCCGCTTTAATCTTCAAAAGTAGACAATCACATCATTTTTTCGGCCTCGTAATCCTTGCTAAACGTGCATGCCGTGCGACAGTATGAGTGTCTCTCTCTTTTTTCTTTAATCTTTATTTACCCTTTGGAGGACATGGGCCCGCATGCCATGATGCTGTATCCCAATTCACAATGCGTAATTTTGCAACACAACCTGGTTGACGTTCTTGGTCAAAAAAGTAAAAGAGAAAGATTAGAGTCCCTTTTGGGTCGCAGAAATTACGCACAAATCAGTGTAGACCCCATGAGTGGTGAAAAATGAATCCCGCAATCTAAGGGGCTAGATGTGTCCTTGACACCTTCATAGTTCCAAGCGTTGACAATTGTAGTTGATGGTGCAGCTTTTCTGAGTCTTGAGCGCGTCCAAACGAGCATGCTGGTGTCGGTCAAATTGTCCGAAAGCTACCTGACGCATGTTCCGAGACAAGTTTGTCGCCGAAAGAATCTTCGTGCTGTCGCATCCTCCTGCACCTCCTTTAGGCCATGTTTAGTTACTCCCAACTCCCAACTTTGACACTATGCAAAAAGAAGATTCCCCATCACATCAAACTTGCGGTACATACATGGAGTACTAAATGTAGATGAAATTAAAAACTAATTGCACAGTTTTGTTGTACTTTGCGAGACGAATCTTTTGAGCCTAATTAGTCAATATTTGGACAATAATTTACAAATACAAACGAAACGCTACAGTGTGCTACAGTGCTGTAACAGTAATTTGGCACCTCCCAAATTCCCCAACTAAACACGGCCTTAATTAAGGGGGTGTTTGGGAACACCCTATTAAAATTTAACACCTGTCACATCGGATGTTTGGATGCTAATTAGGAGTACTAAACATAAGCTAATTACAAAACTAATTGCACAGATGGAGTATAATTCGCGAGACGAATCTATTAAGCCTAATTAGTCCATGATTTGACAATGTGGTGCTACAGTAACCATTTGCTAATGATGGATTAATTAGGCTTAATAGATTCGTCTCACAAATTAGCACAAGGTTCTGCAATTAGTTTTATAATTAGATCATGTTTAGTCCTCCTAATTAGCATCCGAACATCCGATGTGACACTGTTAAAGTTTAGCACCTCGTATCCAAACAGCCCCTAAAGTTCAAATCGTTCTGTTTACTTCACCTCCAACTCCCAACTTTGACACTATGCAAAAAGAAGATTCCCCATCACATCAAACTTGCGGTACATGCATGGAGTGCTAAATGTAGACGAAATAAAAAACTAACTGCATAGTTTTGTTGTACTCTGCGAGACGAATCTTTTGAGCCTAATTAGTCAATATTTAGATAATAATTCACAAATACAAACGAAACGCTACAGTGTCGCATTTATGGCAAAATTTTGCCACTCCCAAATTGGGAAGTAAACAAGGCACTGATCCGATGGAAGCTTCACTCCAAAATCCCAACTTTGACACTATACAAAAAGAAGATTCCCCATTACATCAAACTTACGGTACATGCATGGAGTATTGAATGTAGACGAAATAAAATACTAATTGCACAGTTTTGTTGTACTTTGCGAGACGAATCTTTTAAGCCTAATTAGTCAATATGGATAATAATTCATAAATACAAACGAAACGTTATAGTGTTGCTACAGTAATTTTAGCACCCAAAATTGAGCAACTAAACAAGGCCCAAATCAAGACAAACGATAGGGGATGGATCTGAACAATGGAAGCACGCGGAGTCCATATTTTTCTCACCAATGGCCAATACATCTTCAAAGTATCAGATTTGAAATACAAATAAAGATACAAATATCTAACTAGTATATATAAAAAGCAACTACTATTTAAGCAAAAATTTGAGCATATGCTACGGCTTTAATGTTCAAAATGACCAAGAGCCGACAGTTTCAACAAGAGAAAACCTTTACAACTAGCTCTGCATCCTCAGCATGCCTGTACACGGAAAAGGGAAAATAGCTACTATACTTATGTATTATGATATCTATACGCCAAATGAAGACCGTCTTTCTTCCTTCAACGGCACTTTTGTTGTCGGGTTCCTAGCAGGACAAATGCCTGTTGTGCATGTTCCTCTTCATCTTCTCAAGGATCCCTACAGCTTTCCTCCTCGCCCTTGAGGTTCCACTCTGCGCGAGCAAAGCTAGCGAGCCGTTTATCTTCTCATCCACCTCGACCTCCTTCAGCTTCATCCGGTTGAACATGCAGATCGCAAAGAGAACCACCACCGCGTTCTCCTTGCTGCGGCTGCACTCACTCTCCCTTATTGCACGGAGCATGCAAGCGGTGCCATCAAACTCGGTGATCATCTCCACCACCTCGTGGTTGCTCGATAGCAAAGCCAGTATAGCCAGGGACCCATCGACAAGTAACTGATCATCGATGGCTCTCATTGCCACATCCACGATCCCATTTTTTGTAGCTCTTGACTTGTTCTCATGGAGCAGACACAGGTTGAAAATTGCTGATGCTGCATCTTTCTTTGCTATGATGTTGCCATTGTCGAGAAGATCAACCAGAGGCCCAATTGCCCCTAGCTCCCCGATTTTCTCCTTGTTGGAGTCGAGTGCTGACAGAGTGAAGATGGCAGCTGCAGAGTTGCCACGGCTCCCCATGTCTCCTGATTTTAATGCCCATATCAGAAACGGGATTGCTTCTGGGTCATCTCCAATAACCTTCTTGTTACTATCATGAAGTGAAAAATTGAGAATTATGGTCACCATGTCCTCCAGAACTTGTGGATCGTTTTGCAATCCTGGAGTGGATCGAGCAAAGATCATTCGTGAGATGGAATCCGGCCTCTCTCCTAACACAGCTCTGAAATCGCTGTTCTGCTTTGTAGCCAGTCGAAGATACTTGATTGCTTGCCTCATTTCACTACTTTTTGGTGAGGAAGTGATTTTTTTGAATATCTCATCAAATGTTTTCTGGTCACTGTTGGTAGCATTGCTTTCCTCTTGGTTCTCAGCTGGTGGCAGATTAAATCTGTTCTCTGTGCACCACTGTAATATCATGCTTCGAACAAGGTGATTAGGAATGAGAGTTGTGTCCAGAAGAGCTTGATGAGTCTGCGGGCACAATTGGTTTCCTGCACTAAACCACTCCTCAATGCATCGACGATCATAGGTCTGCATGGAAAGAAACATAATATTATCAACACCTAGGCTAATAATAATCCAGCTTTGCTAATTTTCAATTGCTTGGAAATTTCATCATCTAAAACTACAACCACATAGCAATTGATACTACGTGAGTAGTTGGATGTTGATACAATGATTCAGCTGAAAAGTCGCAAAGTTTCAATAACTTGAAAGTTATACACTATATAGCAAATAGAACAAGCATGAAATCCAACATGTTGAATTGTCAGATGAATGTGATGTGAACGATAGAAGGCTATCATGCAAAACACAAAGCAAAAACCTGAATTACATCCAAGCATCACATAGTATAACATCAACCTGTGGATGTATGGCATTTTGTTACAAATTTTGAATATAGAGTTAACCGCACATCCAAGCATTATGAAGAGTTTCAAGATAGCAACCCCTCGTCTGGTCAAACATTTTCAAACCTCGAACATCTATTATTACAAATACATTATACGGGAAGATATATAGACACACATGACTTCAAAGTAAGTACTTTTCTAGCAACAAATTCATAAAAATATACTGACAAAACTGTGGTACTATAAATAGTCAGTACATCCAAAGTTAAAGAAGTATGGTCTTCGTGGGCTAGTAGCAATTGTGAGAAGCATGTCTATTTATGTAAATTTAAGATTTTTAAAAATTGTGATCTTTACTTGCTTTTGAAGTACAGAAACTATACTACACAGTTAACGGAGAAATTAGTAAGTACCAAACAAGTAACACAAGGAAACAAAGATTGTGTACAGCAACCATTCAATTCGCAAGCTTCATGACGAAGAAACCCAAATAATTCCAGCATTTGCTCATCACAGATTTACAAGTATTGAACGAAATTAACATGAAGTACAACTTATACACGAGAGGAAACTAATTTGAAATTGGACTTTAAATCGCAGAAATGGAAATCACCCCAAATCCAAGCAGATCTGCACTCTCAGCATCTATGAAATACTAGCTAATACTACCCATTTTGCTATAGGGACGAAGATGCATATTTGTAAATATACAAGTAACCAATACCAAAATGTACCAGATATGACATTTGCAGTTGCTAAATTTAGATATTCCCGACAGATAACTGTTTACCCAAACCAAAGCAGAGCCACAGCTGATCATGCATTAAGTCTTAGCCTTAAACTGTCAATTTATTGTAACCTCAGAGATTAGCAGACAGTACACGAACGTACTATTGGAAACCCTGATGGCGAAACGTACTTATCTTTGTATTGATAAGAGCAGTAATGTTCATGTTTCATGTACTCCCACGCGGGAAAAGTACATCATGAATTCGGCACAGGGCAAACCACACGAAAATCCCCAGAAACGGAAACTGCCGACACTTTGCTCCAATTTTGATGGATTCGTATGAACCAAAAATACCATACAATTCTGCCCAAGAATCGATTACAATGACCGGATCAGTAGCAAAAATCGACTACAGCAGCAGCCAGCAGCCAAGAAACGAAAGAAGCAACCAAGAAAACAATGGCGGACAGTAGTTCATGTTCCACAGCAATGGCGCAGCAGAATTAACCAAGAACACAATCCAAAGCCAGTAAAGAAGCGCTGGCGGTTCCTCACCTGCCCAGACGCGACGATGACAGGGTCGCTCATGATCCTGGACGAGATCGGGCACAGGAACTGCGTCGGCACCTGTACGGCGTCCTTCTCCTCCTCCCCCTCCGCAGCAGGCCGCCTCCCCTCCCCGCCGCCGCCGCCGCCGCCCTTCCTCCCGCCGGTCCCGAGCTCCGCCTCCCTCAGCGCCTCGAGCGCCGCGGCGGCCTCGTCGTACACGTCCGCGGCGGCCCCACCCGCAGCGACGGCCGCCAGGGACCGCCGCAGCCGCCTCCGTAGCGCCGCCGCGTCCTCCTCCGCGGGCGCCGGCTTCGCCATTGTCTGCGCCGCGCTGCGAGGGGAGACCCACTGGCTTTTATTTTTTTCTATTATTAAATTAATTAATGCTCAGCGGTTTGGGGTGGGGGTTTGCAGCCACCACGGCGCGCCACGTAAGCCTTGCTGTAAATTCCCGGTGGTGTACAGCGTTGTACTCTACAGTGCCATGGCAGTAAATAAATTGAGTAGGAAAAGATTTTACTGCTGATAGAACTTACATTTTGTTACCCATGGATATGCTAGTGTTTTTTTTTTCTCTCTTGATGTGATCTGAAGCCTTTGGATGAAATTTACAATTCAGATAGGGAGCAGATCTTGAGAGGTTGCAGGTTGGGAGCCTTGGTAGGTGTGAAGGTGTGAAGCATGTGCCTGTGTGGATGCTGGAAAGAATTTCAAAACCATGTTTGGGTTCAGTACAAGCGTATTAATATAGTATCTGATTAATTGATAATATCTTTATTGGTGGAGATATGATTGTTTCGTTTTGATCTGCTTGGCCATAATTTATAAATGCAAGAAGTAATATATAAGAGGAGGATGGAGTAAGAAAATATTTGTCGGTGAGGACGACAAAATGTCGGGGATAGTAGAGTGAAGAATAAATATTTGAAGATAGATCTGGTCATAGATAGTAACATTTTGGATTAATTGGTTGGAGTAAGCATTTCTAAACATCGACCATGAAGGCCTAGTTGCACAATTGAGATTAGCCATTTGAAAAACGTACGAGTATATTTTCTCCAAATATAGTTCCACAATACTGTAATTTTTGTTTGTTGCGCTTTATCAATATTTACAGTATGAATTAGTGGTTAAAGTAACTATAATGAAGTGATGGATTTGTATTTTGTAATACGTACCGGTGCTAGAAGTTCGGTGATTGCGATTGATTTTTAATTAAATTGGACGTAATTTTTTTGAAAAGTAAAATTGGACGTACTTCAAGAGTTGGATTCAAACCCGAACGATCCATTGTCCTTCAACCTCAATCCGCAACAGCTTGCTTCTTTCTCTCTCCTCAAGCAGACCAAGGCCGCCAAGTCCCTCCACACTGCTTAATTAATTGGGCTCCGTCATCTCTCGAAGCTCTCCCACTAGGTTATTTTATCGGCACAATGAGACTACATCAAAAGCAATTTAAACTAATAAAAAACTACATATCAACAAATATCCGTTTAAAATACCTTAAAAAGGAGTATACCCAAAAAAATATAAATGAAATAAAAGCATAAAGAGAATAATGTGCGAAACAATAAAGTACTCATTTTAAAACTATTGCAAACTTTCACTTGTTAAAAGAAGTAAAAAAAATAAGGCAAAGAGGTACTATTTGGCCATGAAAGCAATAACCCATTCAATAAACAAACGTACTACATGAAATGAAATGAATGGAATAAATACAACATATCTTTCGGTCCATTTTCTAGGCTGCAGCTCATCTGGGTGTAGGTTCATCATAATATTTTCCATCTCTTAGCTCTTTCTAGGCTTCAGAACACCTTGAGAGACTGTCATGTTTAGGCGTGATTGGGAAGGAGATTAAAGTCGAGCAAACGTATAGAAGTTTACATGAATTGGAGTGCAAAAAGTGGTCACAGTAGGCTAAAGGTTAGACACTTTCTACTGGGGCTTCTTTGTGCCGGAAAGTAGATAAGAAACTCATCTTTAAAGTCCATATTAAATTACAATATTTTTTTAACATTCATTAACATTTGTTTGACACTCATCAATATCTAAAAAAAGTCTGGTTTAATTGTTACCAACATTTCTTGACGTTAGTCAACATTTTTTTATATGTACCAATATTTTTATTTAACATTTTTTACACCCACCAACATTATTACTCAACAATTTTTTATATGCACTATTTTTTTTTGCATTCACCAACATTTTTTGGCTCCACATTTTTTGACATTTATCAATTTTTTGTGTAAAAAATATTGAGATAATTCACCAAAAATGTTAAGATAGTTAAGGTCATCGTGGACAAGTTATTGGGTTATAGATCTACCGGAAGATAGATAGATAGGAAATCTTTCTATGATCGAACAAAACTCAGGAGTTTATGGACAGTGTTGGATCTGGCCACTCAGCCCAGTAGCAAAAATCACCTTCCAATATCTTAGTGGCCCACCAGCATCCTATGGGCCTTCCTCGGTCCATGATTTCAGTCACAGGCCAGATTTACAATCAAAACAAAGTTTTTCCTTTAAAAAAATCAACACAAAGCTTTTACATAAAAAAAAGTGTGTTTTCACTTTAGTAAAAAATGTGACTTTCATCCCTCATATTTTTAATTGATATATAAAGATGAAAGTCACACTTTACCGATACTTAAGAAAGAAAAGAGACCTTTTCAAACATAATATTAGGTTACTTGATCTCTCTTAACATCAGTATACTGATGCCATTGAGTTTTTCATGTAGAGCAACGGTGTTCAAGCAGGGAAAATGCTTTTGAGTGGTGCCAAAATGGCCCTAGTTTAATCGAAGCGTTAACTAGGAGTACGCACTACGCACACGACTATCCAATCCCAACACAACGTGGAAATAGCTAGCAGAGCCCGATTACTGTAAAGACCTGTTGCAAGTACGATTTACATGTCAAAGTGAAATCTAATTAATTTAAAAGGGTTATCCTGTACACACCTTTACGATGAGCCCAGATAAAGTGATAAACTACAGTTTACGTTGGTGACTAGCCTCAACAAATTGGATTGCGTAGGCTCAATTTCTTGAAGAGATCTTAAATCGACGGGATATTGGTTATAGGTTGACCATCGACGCGGGAGAAATCACAGAGGGAAGAGACTAATCCTTTTTCTAAAAAACAAAACAACGGGAGACAACAGAGAGACGAACGCTCTGTTCGCTTCAGCTTATTCAGCCGAATTATCAGCCACCAAATAGTATTTTCCTCTCACAACAAATCAGCCGTTTCAGCTTTTCAACCGGCTTATAAGCTGAAACGAACACGCCCGAAGATAGGAGATTAGATTATTATAATCAGGCTTGTTTATTCCATCGTGGGGCTTCATATAAATAGCCTTGGATTACATCAACCAAACCATCAAAACAACCTGCTAACAAACTGAATCAATCCAATGCTAATCCAAATTGCTGGCAAACCAACCTGCCGTGCCAGCTGACTACTCCGTGCGTCTCCTCTAAAACTCAATGCCGACCATAACAAAGACCATACTGCTGGTTACCGGATCCAAATCCCCCTTTAGGATCGGTTGTGCAACTGGTTTGTTATGTTAGTACTAAAGGGGTCCTTTAGTACCGGGTCATATAACCGGTACTAAATTAGCTGTCACGTCACGAGTGGCCGAGGTCAATTTATCTTTTTTTTGTTTCTTTTCTCATTTTCTTTTCTATTTCTTTATTCTATATTAATATTTCATATTTGTTTACTTTATGTATACGCTAATATATGTAAAGTTGATTTGATTTATAATATTATATTTGAGATAATATTATATATAGACATCTTGTGCATACACATATATGAATAATATTACATTGTATCAACTTTTCAAGTTCAACATTTTGGACCAACTATTCTGAACCTGAGTCCTAACGGTGATACAGATTTGATCCATCATTATGGAACTCTCCCGATGGATTACTACCTCATCCAGAAAGAATCCACAAAGTTGTTCTTGAATTACCCTGATTTTTTCTGTCTCGAGGAGTGCTTCCTTCATGTGCATCATCTTTATCATTAACAAAGGTTATTATATTAGATCAATGGATCTGCACAATTAGAACTAATATATTGTTAAGAATTTTGTCTACGTACTCTAAGTTCGTGGTCGGTTACATGCTTGGGACCTACAAAGCCATGGATGAACTCACATACGTAGTATCCGCATAAATTATTTCCCAGATCCTGTCTCAAACACTGTATATATGGCAAAAGATGTTATAAAATATTTGTTGTGTTGAAGGAAGTGATACAATATGTGTAAATTCAATGCATACCGGGAATTCAGGCTTGATATCAAGTTCTTCCTTGAATTCACCTAGCTAATGTTGACGGAAGCGAGCCCATGCTTTGTTAAGCATGACTATGAGGTTGGTGTATTGATCTCTTGGTCTCCTCAAAGAGTCCAGGATATAGACCGCGTTTCAATCAACCATGATAATAAGGAGTATTCAGTGGAAGCTGTACATATATGCATAGTTAGTCTTATTTTTAACTGCTAGTTCGAAAAAGAAAAGAGATGGGAAACATGCTTACTTGAAGTTGTACAGCAAAAGTATGTACTTCTTGTAATGTTGCTTGTCTAAAAAATTATATATATTCTTCAAGGTTTGATTTGATTTTATCTCTTATAGTTGTCTTATTTATAACATCCGGATCCATGAAGCCAACGACATAGTATCCTTTCCTCCAGCAAGCTTGAATCTCCATCCTGTATGATACAAAATAGAATAGGAGATAAGACATCGCACAATAACTAGAGCGAGGATTTTGAAGTTAGAGCAAATTAAACAATTACAGAACCAAGGAACTGATAAGTGATTTGTCAAGTGTATCTTGATTGTAAAGGAAATAAAGTTCCTCGAACAGCACATTTATAATGGCATCCCTACGGAAATAATGTTGATCTCCAATCCGAACTTCGAGCATGAGTAAACCAGTGGCTGAAGCCTCCATGTACCATTGGTGCAATTTGAACATCTTCGTTGGAAGATGGTCCACTAACTGCGACCACACAATCTCTTTCCCTAACTCAAATTTCCATTTACCATCCCTACGTTGCTTTGGGATGTGATCCTCCCGTTAAATTTGAGCTGCGGTGAGATTTGTATCTTTGGCGAATATAAGCAGGTTCTAATCAAACTCCAAAAGTATCTAGAGCGAGGCAATTGATTGGTTGGATTGGATTCCGAGCTATTGAATACTTGACCCTTTTTTCTTCTTCTCATAAGACTTTGTTATTGAGCGGTCGTATTCAGATAGTATTAGTTTCTTTGGCTTTCTAGACATTTTTCTTAATGAAAGCCCGCAATTTAGCCTTATCAACTAGTGGATCTTCCTTCACAGGAGGCTTTCATTCGAAGTAAGCTTTAACCTCAGCATACACTACGCATCGATTTCCTCATCAATAATCCCGTAAGCTTTCTTGGCTCTGGTTGCTTCTCCTTCGATTTCTTTCTACTTCTTCTTTGTAGCCGCAGCAGGCAGAACTGAAGGCGTCTTTCGCCCTGTAGGCTTACTCATAACAGGGGGAGGTGGACTCATGCTAGGTTCTCTGTCAGCTGGTGGAGAGCGTGGAGTCATGCTAGGATCCCTATCAGCAAGTGGAGAGGGTGCCCTGGCAGATGGTGTAGGTGAACTTGCCCTTGAGCCCTGAGGAGATGATCCCAAGGTTGGAAGATTCGGCTACGGAATCCTTATGTAGCGCTTGGGCCATAGAATCCAACCGTGGATGACTTCTCCTAGATGCTTTTCCCCATCACCCCCAAGTACCTCCAATTCCAGATCATCCCAACCATCGACCACTCAATTCACCCTAACTTTGGTGTAACCGCGAGCTGGAATCTCCATGCCATGAATTGTTTGGACTTGGGTCGGTTATTCAGTCACACCATAAGCCACAACGATGAGCTTGTTTTTCACGAGAGTAACAAGCTAACAAGTTACCCTCCCAGTGATGTCGTCCATTGGGTGGCGTTGGTTGTCCTCAACCATGTCTAAAGATCATCCAACTGCGCGTTCCGTGGAAGCGACGTTGCTTCAATGCTAAGAGGGGCTTACGTCGACATTAGCCCCTGATGATGCAGCTGCTTGTTCACTGGCTTGTTTGCTAAGTGCTATAGCCACACGACGTTCGATTGCTTCCTCCATTCTTGCGTCTGTACATGTTCTTGCAACTCTCGTAGCTGTCGTGCATGTTTAGCCTTACTTCTTTGATGACTTCTGTAGGAATCAATGTGCTCACGAAAGGCAAACTTCAATGAAATTACACCTTTGCCTCGACAACATCCAGGATGTTCTGGATTACCTAGTACCATAGTCAGCTCATCCTTCTCTCGATCAAGCACGAAAGTTCCTTCGGCCGTAGCCTTTATTAATTCAACAAGCCTCGTAGCCTCTTCTCTTAATTCTTGGCCGAACACAAATGATTCATCTTTGGGATTGAGTGTGCTGCCATGAGCATAATACTAATGCTTTGCTTGCTCCGACCATTTGAGAGTCATCGGTACAATCCCTTAGCAATTATGTCATCTTCTATCTCCTGCCATTTGATGAGCCCCTTCTTGTAACCTCCTAGCCCAAGATGATGAAAGCATTTCTTCTGATGAGCATTGTCAGTGTTGGTTTTAGTTGCCTTAGCGCTCTTTTCCGACTACTTGTACTGCACAAATGAATTCCCATGATCTCTTTACTTCGAGTGCTTCATGAAATCTGGTGTAAGGCCCTTCTTTATGTAGTCTTTGTGCAGGTTCTTCTTGTACGTCTGACAAGCAATCTTTCACTTTTGCTTCATCTACACCTGTGAATGTGAAGTTTTCTTTTATCTGCTCCCATATCATTTCCTTCTCTCGCTAAGGGACACGTTTATGGGGACCACGCTCTCATTGGTTTCAGGGCTTTTCCAATTCTGAAAGCTTATTGGGATGTTATCCCTAACAAGAAACCCAATTTGATTCACCAATTTGGTCTTAGTATTGTCTGGAGCAATTGATTCACCCTCTTCATTAAGTTTCATGGTGATGATACATTCCTCTAACTTTTTTTTCTTGCTTCATTTCTGTTTAGGCCGGCTCGATCCAGATGGCTGAAAATGAAAGAACTGTTAATTCCCAATAATGTAGAGAATTCAAATCATGTTTACATATAATAATTGCTATACCTCGCCTTGTTACCCATAATTGCCTCCCTCGACAATTGGTTCCTCCTCATTTCCATCACCAGACATGTTGAGGTAGATGTCAGTCTGGTTGTGATCGACCTCTTCGTTTGGTTGATTGTTCATGCGACCTTGAGCATTCAAGTCCATTAGGTATTCCTCGTCCAATCGGGCCTGCTCGTCCTCTAATCGTGCCATTGTAACTAATATAATATAAAAATAATTATTCCAAGAAATAGTAGGCATCAACAATAAAAAGAATGACTAAAAAAAGAATTAAACACTTGTAGAATTTGTTACAGTGAATTGCTCGCCATTTACAACCATCATCAAATTTCTTGTAACTAATATAATATAAAAAGAATTATTCTAATAATTAGTAGGCATCAACAATTTTCTAATACTTTATGCATAATTATTATAAAAAGAATGACTATAACTTATACATATAATTATAAAAAATGACTAAAAATGAATGACTAATAGTTATACATTTTGTAACAATAAATGACTACAAAAAGAATGACACACTTATATAATTTGTTACAATAAATGACTAAAAAAGTATTTATAGTGAATTGCTAGTCATTCACAATCATCATAAAATTTCTTATAACTCATATAATTTAAAAAGAATTATTTAACAATTAGTAGGCATCAACAATTTTCTAATATTTTATTCACAATTATTATAAAAAGAATGACTCTGACTTATACATACAATTACAAAAAATGACTACAAAAATGAATGACTAATAATTATACATTTTGTAGCAACAAATGACTAAAAAAAGAACGAAACACTTATACAATTTGTTACAATAAAAGATTAAAAAATATTTACAGTGAATTTCTAATCATTCACAACCATCATAAAATTTATTGTAACTAATATAATATAAAAAGAAATTTATTCTAAAAATTAATAGGCATCAATAAATTTCTAATATTTTATGCACATTTCTATAATTTATTGAACTATTTGATTAATTTTGTAATAGTAAATGACAACAAAAATATTTACAATGAAACCTAGTCGCTCACCGTCATAAAATTTCTTGAAAATTTCTAGAAGTATCAAAGTACTTTTCATTTATTTCTAGAAATATCTAACAATTCTCAGGATTTTGTATCATGGCATAATCAATGTTGTACAATTTACAATTAATAGGCTTTTCCAATAATTTTTTTATAATTTCCAGCTGATTCAAGAATTTTTCTATATTTTCTAGCTAATTCAAATTTTTTTCTAAAATTCATAGCTAATTTCATATACTGTAGAAATAAAAAAGGAAAAATATAAAAATTTGACGTCAGCCAGCTATGGGCTTACGTCAGCAGAGAAGATGAGCCCGCAGTCGGCCACGCGCGCGCTTCATGGAGGCCAGAGGCGCCAGCGGTGGAGTGGGGGAGGCGCCGATGGCCGGGTTAGGGCTGTGGCATTGTCGGGGAGGAGGCCGGCGGGGCATCGGGGAGAGGAGGGCCGCTGATGTCGTTGGGGAGAGGAGGGCTGGGCGGCGGCGGAGTGGGGGAGAGGTGCGCGCTGTGGCACTGGGTGACGGTCGGGGGCGGCACCGGTGTCGGGGAGGAGGGCAGCGCCGATATCTGGGATGAGGAGTGGCCCGACGGGGCTGGCCGAGCAAGACCACGGCGCGTAGGCTCACGACGACGGGGGCACGCGGCGGTAGCGTTGCGCGATGACGGGAGCCCACGGGATGATGTCGAGGCTGCAACGTGGAGGATCTGAAGAAGGCCAGCACGATGTCGATCAAAATATTTTGCTAAGTGTTGGTGAGGGACGGGGGAGGAAGACGATGGGGACCCTTTAGTACCGGTGCTAGCCGGCACCGGTACTAAAGGTCGACCTTTTAGTACCGAGTCCAGCTACCACCCGGTACTAAAAGGGGGCAAAGCGCGCCAAAATGAAACTGTCCCCCTTTAATACTGGGTATTTTTATCACCCGATACTAAAGGGTTTTGTAGCCTATTGTTTTGGCTTCCCGCTTAAAGAATTTTTTTATTTTATTTATTTTACAATTGCTATTATATTAATTTATTACGTAGCAAATCAAATTACATCCATAAGATTGCAAAACAAAATTTGCTAGCTTGATGTTGATTAGATATATAAAAATATTAGATGCAATTAAATATCAAACATAGTAAAATTATTAATTTTAACTTAGTAATAGGTTATAATGGTCATAATACTTATGTTAACTTAAAAATTTGACAAAATAGATATTCTGACCATGCAAAACTTTAGAAAAATAGTGCCTATAGTATTATTAACATGTTTACCATGACTTAGTCATATACTTGTTTAATTGTATCTAAATTTTATTGTATAATATTTAATGCTACTACAAAAAATCAAAATATTTAATATTTTAACCATGCAAAAATTAGTTCTTAGTTAATAGGGTGAGATTTTTGCAAATAGTATTTTAATAACCCATAGAATACATTACATATCATTATAGTGTGTTATTACATTACTTTGTCATTGACCACAAAACATAGCATAATGGTTCTAATACATTATACATCATTATCTAATGGAACGTTAATAACCTTCCTCTTGACGAACGTCCCTTGGTTGTGATCGCGACGTAAGTACGGAGCGTCCTCTTAGCTAACAGGATGGTTGGGTCAACCTCGATTGAAAATGGAGGAAGATCATCGAACTGATCATAATCTTCTGAAATGGCAGTCTTGTCCTCAACTCCAACAATTTTTCTTTTCCCTGGAAGAACTATGTGGCTCTTTGGCTAGTCATCTGACTTATTAGCACCCTTTTTGGTTTGCTTGACATGTCCTTTACATTGAAAACTTGAGTCACATCATTGGCTAGGACAAATGGTTCGTCTATATTCAATCTTGTCGAGGTCCACTATTGTCATCCCATAGTTGTCTGTCGTTATGCCTCATCCCATACTACATTACCTTCGCAGGAACTTTCTTCTTGATGGGCTGCCCCTCAACATCACCAGGGTCATCTTGCCTGATCTTATAACGCAGTGCATCGCACACAGGACAAGCCTCCAATTTCTCATATTATGCACCGCGATAGAGGTACAATCATTAGGACATGCATGTATCTTTTGTACCTTCAAACCCAGAGGGAAAATAACCTTTTTAGCTTCATACATTAAGGACAGCAATTCATTCCCCTCGGGAAGCATGTTCTTTATTATTTTCATTAACTCATGAAAACTCTTGTCAGAAATTCCATTTGTTGCCTTCTATTGCAGCATTTCTAGTGTGGTACCTAACTTTTTGTACCCCTGTTTGCAATGTGGGTACAACAATTTCTTATGATCATCTAACATGCGCTCAAACTTCTTTGACTCCTTCACATTTTCGCAGTCTTCCTTTGCATCTCACAACACCTGACCTAGATCATCAGTAGGACCTTCTTCTGCAACCGTCTCTTCTTCAGCCTCACCCATTGTAGCTTCTGCAAAGGTACCTCCGTGAGTCCAGTTCGGAATGTAGTTATCATCTTCTTCATCATAATCATCATCTTCCATCATAACTCCTTTTTCCCCGTGCTTGGTCCAAACAAAATAGTTAGGCATGAATCCTGAATTGTATATGTGGGTGTGAATAGTCTTTCTGGATGAGTAATCCTTCTTATTTTTGCAATTTCTGCATGGACAACAAATAAAATCAGATGGTGGCTTGTTGGACTATGCCAGATCGATAAAATCACGCAAGCCATTAATGTACTCCATGGAGCGTTTGTCCACGTTGTACATCCATTGCCGATCCATCTATAAAGTATTACTAAACCAAAAATATTCTGATCATCCATAGAATTATGAAGCATAATAAACATGATACAAATTTCATAAAACTCAAATGTTGCTGAAAGTTTAGATATAAATACACGAATTTAAATTTCAGACCCAAACAACATGATAAATTATGATAAACTATCCACTGAGTACTACCGATGAGGACTTTAAGCATCCTTGGGCGGCAAAGATGAAGGTTTAGCTGACCTAGCCTCACCCTGTGGATTATTTGTGCCTCCTACAATGGTACTACTCAGTGGACCTGAAACCTCCAGGACTAGCGGTGGAGCATAACGACCACCAAAAGGAGGTTCTGACCCGCCGCAATAACATCTTCATGACATCTTTCCAAATAACGAAGCATTGCTCTCTCACCTGCTCCCATTTTCTTCGGCTTCTCATGAGGGCCAACTATGATTTTCCCCCTTGCACGAGAGAAACGATGATCACCTCCACCATCACCACTCCCTCCAGCAGCAGTAGCCATCTCTATGTACCACAATTTATTTAGCTCATATTTGCAAATGACTAAACTATGAGAAAATTATATATTTTTTTCCCACAATTTATTGAGCTCAAATATAACATATAAATGAAAATTTTCTCCATTGTAGCTTATTCTAAAAATAACTAATTACATACCTCTATTTAATCTTATTATCTCTATGTACCACAATTTATTTAGCTTATATTTGCAAATGACTAAACTATGAACAAATTATATTTTTTCCCATAATTTATTTAGCTTATATTTGTAAAGGACTGAACTATGAAATTAATCTCTCTATTATTCCTCTAACCTCATATTGATCTATTTATTAAACTAATATGAAACATAGCATCCAAAAAATTGTAGCTCGAACATATATAACATATGCTTATAAATGAAAAATTTCTCCATTGTAACTTATTCTAAAAAACACAAATTACTCTAGCTCTAAAGCATAAAATTTAGTACACTAACCATGTAAAAAGGGAGTAGAATACTTGAATGAGTGAAATCTCCGCTAGATGGTCAAAAATCCAGCAGCGCCTCCCCTAGGTCACCATAGAAAGGATGAACCCGAGCTGTAGTGGGTGGCTCGGGCAGGAGGAAGAAGCCGGATTTGTAGGTTGGATGTTAGTACCAGGTGGAGGCTTCACCCGGTACTAAAGGTTGCCAATTAGTACCCTCAGGGACTAACCGTTAGGTCCGGTACTAATGCTCATATTAGTACTGGATCAAAATGCAACCGGTATTAAGGGTTGACAATTAGTACCGGTTGAAGCCTCTAACCGGTACTAAGGGATGAATGCTCAGTTTTCCAATAGTGCCGGTTCGAGGGGATGACGGTTTTGGTGGTTTGGGCAAATACGGGAAAACTTAAGAAATGGTAAATCTTTAAGCACGACAAAAAAAGGCACAAAATATTGATCTCAAAGTTCTAGATGCTCCTACGTTTCTCTTTTTGGTGAAAGTATATATTTATCCCCATCTGCATGCATGCCCAATTCTTTCATGCTTACAGTTTGTATTCATCTTGTGTACCTCTTAAGGAAATCATGAGGTAACAAACTAAGAAGGCATCTTTGTGGTGCTTCACTTGGTCTAATAATGTCGCACTTTTGTGTAACTTTTTCATCTCTTCTATTCTATTTTCTCTAATTCTTTTCTACCTTTCCTTTTGGGCTGTCCCAACTAACAAAGTATCCCAATTTGATCCAGACCAGTTTTTTTCCGGGCTGCCGGCCTAAAAAATCAAACCCATATTCAAACCACTTTTTTGTAGTATCTTCCGCTCTTCTTAGGTCCAAGTTGAGTACTAAAAATAGAAAGCTGCTGCATTTGTTTTAATATAATTTTATAATGTAATATCTCATTCCAAAATTGGAGTGGAAAAGAAAAGCATCTACAAAGGAAACAAGCAAGACCGACATGTGCCAACACCTAATGCAGAATATAGCCAAGTGTCTTGCAGTGTGTTCTAAACTGGTTTGCATGCAGGATAGCACACAGTTTCATTAAGAGTCCAGACAGTCATTATTTTTAGCATAATTCTTAATTGTAGGTGAGATCTATGGACTTGACTTGAGTATATACTATGAATTTTAGGTAAGTTAATAAAGTGGCATGTGATATCACAACTGTTAGACTAATCGTATTGTGGTAGGCTTGCATGCCACCCAAGCGTGTATATATGTATCCCTGTACACATACTTGGAAATACAATCATTATTCCAAAACTAACATGGTATCACGCGGTTACGATCCGCTTCCGCAACCCTAGCGCGCCGCCGGTCCTTGCTCGCCGCTTCCGTCGCGGATCTACTCGCCTGGAGCGCCGCCGAGCCGATCGCCGCGCCCGATCGCCCGCCCTGCCTCACCAGCACGGTCGCCGATCCACCCTCCGCCTGCCTGCCCCGCCGCTTCTTCAGCCGGGCGCCGCCGCTGGCCCTAACTCTCCATGGCAGATGCAGATGCCACGGACAAGGCGGCTGCCGCCGTGGCTGCCACCACGGCCACCGAGGAACGTCGCTTGGCCGCCGAGGCTGCTGCACGCGCCGACAAGGCACGCCGTGATGAGGAACTTCGCCTCCGCAACGCGGCTCTCGCCGAGTATGAGGCCGCCCACGAAGCTATCTGGGCCCAGGCCACCACCGTCGTCAACGTGAAGGCACTCATCCCCATCATCCTCGACACGGCCACGAACACCTACACCAAGTGGCGCGGGATGTTCCTCACCGTGCTCGGCAAGTACGCCCTCACCCGCCATGTTCTCGAGGACGAGGCGTTCCCCGAGCGCCCGGTATGGACCCAGGTGGACTGCGTCGTCTTGACGTGGATCTACAACACCGTCTCCAGCGACTTGCAACAGTCGCTCATGATCCGGCCACGCCCCGCACGTGACGCGTGGTGCTACCTCGAGAACGAGTTCCTCAGCCAGAAGGAGTCCCGTGCCCTTCTCCTGGAGACGCAATTCCGCAACCTCCGCCAGGACTCCATGACGATCACCGACTTCTGCCACAAGTTGGAGACCATGGCTGCGTCCCTCGCCGAGTTTGGCGACCCCATCGGAGATCGCCAGATGGTGCTCACCCTTCTCCGTGGCCTCAGTGGCAAATACCGCCACATGGTGTCCATCTTGAAGATGCATCGCCCGTTCCCGACGTTCGCTGAGGCCCGTACGCACCTGCTGCTCGAGGAGATCGACATCGATGCTCGGCCACCGTCCCCGCCCTCGGCCCTCGTCGCCACGACGCCCGCACCACCGGCTGCCACACATGCCCGTCAAGGCGTGTCCGCGCCTGCTGCCCCTGCCCGCAACGGCTAGCCAGGCGGCCAGCGCAACGGCCCGCAGATGGACCTCCTGTCGCTGATTCGAAGCAGTACCGCAGTCTCGCTGGCGCCTTGCAGTATCTGACCTTCACCCATCCGGATATTGCTTTTGCCGTTCAGCAAGTGTGCCTCTACATGCATGAACCCAGGGAGCCTCATCTCGCGGCTCTCAAGCGGATTTTACGGTACTTACGAGGCACTCTCTCACTTGGTCTGACCATGCACCGCTCGTCACCTACAGAGCTTGTTGTCTACACGGATGCAGACTGGGCTGGATGCCCGGACACTCGACGCTCCACTTCTGGCTACGCAGTGTTCCTAGGTGACAACTTGGTGTCCTGGTTCTCCAAGCGTCAGCACACGGTCTCACGATCCAGCGCTGAGGCTGAGTATCGTGCTGTGGCGAATGGCGTAGCTGAAGCCACCTGGCTACGACAGCTACTGTTCGAGCTTCACCGCCCTCTTCGTCGAGCCACTTTGGTCTATTGTGATAACGTCAGTGCAGTGTATCTCTCCAGCAATCCAGTACAGCATCAGCGGACGAAACATGTGGAGATCGACCTCCACTTTGTTCGAGAGAAGGTTGCACTTGGTCATGCTCGGGTTCCTTCATGTTGCCACGACATCACAGTACGCTGACGTCTTCACCAAGGGTCTTCCTACCTCGCTGTTCCAGGAGTTCCGGTCCAGTCTGACCATTAGCGATGCCCCTGATTAGACTGCGGTGGAGTTTTAGACTAATCGTATTGTGGTAGGCTTGCATGCCACCCAAGCGTGTATATATGTATCCCTGTACACATACTTGGAAATACAATCATTATTCCAAAACTAACATACGGCTCCGGCTACCCATACCCCTACGGGGGAGGTGCCCATTCGACACCGGCGTTCCAGGGGACGTCATATCCGATGCCATCGACGCCCTGGAACCCCGTCCATGGAGGTGCATGGAACCAGGACTCTCTGGTGCAGTCTTTCAACACCGTGACCCTCAACCCCCCGGCATCATCGGAGTGGTACGCCGACTCTGGTGCCGGCTCGCACATGACTGCGGACGCTGGTAAACTTTCCACCATCTCCTCGCCCACATCCTCTACACCTTCATCTATTATTGTGGGCAATGGTGCTTTACTTCCTATCACTGCCATCGGATCACATACCTTTTCTTTTCCACATATCATTAAGAACTTGATTTCCATTCGTCGTTTTACCACCGACAACAATTGTTCCATCGAATTTGATCCGTTTGGTCTTTCTGTGAAGGATTTACAAACCAGGAACGTGATCGCCAGGTGCAATAGCTCTGGCGACCTCTACCCGTTCTTTCCACCAGCCACCAGCACCTCCGCATTCCTCGCTGCACCCACTTCGCTATGGCACCGTCGTCTCGGACATCTTGGGCGTGAAGCTTTGTCTAAACTTATTAGCTCCAGTGTTATCTCTTGTAATAAAGATGATCTTCTACATTTATGTCATGCTTGCCAGCTCGGGCGTCACACTAGACTTCTTTTTGGTTCATCCAACTCTAGAGCTGCAAATAAATTTGATTTGATACACTGTGATCTCTGGACATCTCCCATTGTTAGTGTGTCTGGCTATAAATATTATCTTGTCATTTTAGATGATTGCTCACACTACATTTGGACCTTTCCGCTCCGCCTAAAATCCGACACGTTCTCCACTCTTTCAAACTTTTTTGCATATGTTCACACGCAGTTTGGCATCACCATCAAGAGTGTCCAGTGCGACAACGGCCGCGAATTCGATAATTCCCTGGCCCGCACGTTCTTTCTCTCCCACGGTGTTGCCCTTCGCATGTCGTGTCCCTAGACATCCCAGCAAAATGGCAAGGCCGAACGCTCTATTCGTACTATTAATAACATTCTGCGTTCTCTCTTGTTTCAGGCGAGCCTTCCTCTGGTCTACTGGGTTGAGGCACTTCACACCGCCACATACCTCATCAACCGGCTACCCACCAAAACCCTCGCTTTCTCCACCCCTTTCTTCCACCTCCTCTCCACCCAGCCCTCCTATGAACACCTCAAAGTCTTTGGGTGTGCCTGTTATCCCAATATGTCATCCACAGCACCCCACAAACTTGCACCCCGTTCATCCCTATGCGTTTTTCTCGGCTACTCCTCGGAACACAAAGGATATCGGTGTCTCAAACTAGAGTCAAATCGCATCCTCACCTCTCGACATGTCATTTTTGACGAATCCTTCTTCCCTTTCGCCGACATGTCCACCACGCCCATGGCATCCTCCGCCTTGGACTTTCTTGTTGACGAACAAGATCTCACCACTCCAGTCCCTGGAGTTCGGTCTGTGCTTGCAGGTACACCAGTCACGGCGCCGCACGACGCCCTGTCCCCTGGAGCAGGGACGCCTGGCCACCACGGCCCAGGCACGGCCGGACATGCCCCGACAAGCCCTGCTGCCCCCGTAGCTCACGCACGGGTTGCTGCCAGTAGTGCTCAGTCGGCGCCGCGCGCCGCGTCAATCCAGCCGGCCGGTGCTGCTGCCCCTGCACCTCGCGTGCAGGCTGCTGCCAGCAGCACCGTGGCCGCGGCAAGCCGGTCGACCAGCAGCACGACCACTGGCCGCACGATGGCCACGCGGCTGGTCTCCATCGCCCCCGTCGACAATGCACATCCCATGCGCACGCGTGGCAAGACCGGCATCGCACAGCCTGTGGATCGCCTCAACCTCCACGCTGTGCCCATGTCGCCACTGCCGTCCTCTGTCCGTGGGGCTCTGTCCGATCCAAATTGGCGCTCCGCAATGCAAGCTGAGTATGACGCCTTGCTCGCCAATGACACCTGGAGTCTTGTGCCACGGCCTCCTGGTGTCAATCTTGTCACCGGCAAGTGGATTTTTTGTCACAAGCTCCTTGCAGATGGTTCTTTGGATCGCTACAAGGCTCGTTGGGTTCTTCGGGGTTTCACACAGCGGCCTGGTATTGATTATGATGAGACGTTCAGCCCCGTGGTCAAGCCCGTGACAGTTCGAGTGGTTCTCTCTCTGGCTCTCTCTCAGGACTGGCCTATTCACCAGCTGGATGTGAAGAATGCGTTCTTGCATGGCACCCTCACTGAGACAGTGTACTGCATTCAGCTTGCAGGCTTTGTGGATTCCTCTTGTCCAGATTTCGTCTATCGGCTCAACAAGTCCTTATATGGTCTGAAGCAGGCTTCGCGTGCTTGGCATCATCGGTTTGCCTCTCACCTTATTTCACTTGGTTTTGTTGAAGCAAAGTCAGACACTTCATTATTTATATATCGATGGGGGTCAGACACAGCTTTGTTGTTGCTATATGTGGATGACATTGTTCTCACTGCTTCTTCTGACAGCCTTTTGAAGCAGATTATTGGGGCTCTCCAGCATGAGTTTGCTATGACATATATGGGTCCTCTTCACCACTTTCTGGGTATTTTAGTGACACACTCTACTGGTGGTTTATTTCTCTCTCAGCGACAGTACTCTCAGGAGATTTTGGAGCGAGCCGGGATGAGTGAGTGCAAGCCTTGCAGCACCCCTGTTGATGTACACTCCAAATTATCCGCAGATGGACCTCCTGTCGCTGATTCCAAGCAGTACCGCAGTCTCGCTGGCGCCTTGCAGTATCTGACCTTCACCCGTCCGGATATTGCTTTTGCCGTTCAGCAAGTGTGCCTCTACATGCATGAACCCAGGGAGCCTCATCTCGCGGCTCTCAAGCGGATTTTACGGTACTTACGAGGCACTCTCTCACTTGGTCTGACCATGCGCCGCTCGTCACCTACAGAGCTTGTTGTCTACACAGATGCAGACTGGGCTGGATGCCCGGACACTCGACGCTCCACTTCTGGCTACGCAGTGTTCCTAGGTGACAACTTGGTGTCCTAGTCCTCCAAGCGTCAGCACACGGTCTCGCGATCCAGCGCTGAGGCTGAGTATCGTGCTGTGGCGAATGGCGTAGCTGAAGCCACCTGGCTATGACAGCTACTGTTCGAGCTTCACCGCCCTCTTCATCGAGCCACTTTGGTCTATTGTGATAACGTCAGTGCAGTGTATCTCTCCAGCAATCCAGTACAGCATCAGCGGACGAAACATGTGGAGATCGACCTCCACTTTGTTCGAGAGAAGGTTGCACTTGGTCATGCTCGGGTCCTTCATGTTCCCACGACATCACAGTACGCTGACGTCTTCACCAAGGGTCTTCCTACCTCGCTGTTCCAGGAGTTCCGGTCCAGTCTGACCATTAGCGATGCCCCTGATTAGACTGCGGGGGAGTGTTAGACTAATCGTATTGTGGTAGGCTTGCATGCCACCCAAGCGTGTATATATGTATCCCTGTACACATACTTGGAAATACAATCATTATTCCAAAACTAACAACAACATCTATATTTTAGTGAAGGACGCAAGATATACTCCTATTAGTTAGGGATATGATAAATCTAGAAGTGCATATATATTTGAGGTATGTGATATCACAACATTTACAAGCCAGAAAGGTGCAGGCCAAGCCAGATATGCATTGAATGACATCCCACTCAATTTTATTTCAAGGGAGCCTATATATATTTTAGTGAAGGGTGCAAGATACACTCTTATAGTTAGGATATGAATAAATCTAGAAGCACATGCATATCATTTATTTTTTCCTACACACATCATAACATCTGAGGTATATGTGATGTCACAATATCTACAAGCTAAACAGGTACATGTCAAGCCGGATGCATTGATTGACATCCCACTCAATTTATTTCAAGGAAATCTTTATTTTAGTGAAGGGTGCAAGATATACTCGTATTAGTTAGGGATATGATAAATCTAGAAGCATATATATCTATCACAAAAAAAAACCTTTGGTTGTGTTATGTGGCTTTTTTCCCCCATCTATGGAACATTATTTTATGATTAGCCCCCTGATTTAAAAGCATATTGTTTTAAGATTTCTGGTGGTCAAATGTTTTTAACTTTAATTAATATCAATTGACACTGTAAGATAAGATGCCACTAATTCACCTTTAAAAGTACTATAGCTTTCTTTGGAATGCCATGTTTTCATAGAATAGTCAAGGTTTCATTGTGAATCATGTTGATATCCCACATGACATGTATTTTTGAATTGGGCAGAAGCACGAGTTTCACCTATATGAATTGTTAAAATATTTAACTCACCTTCCTAAAATTGCTAGTGACGGAGCAATCTAGTGGTCGAGTCTCAAATTGGTTGAAGGTCGACCTAACTAGTTCTCATCGGGAGTTGGGAGAAATGGGAAGGGGAGGAGGGAAATGGCAGTAGTACAAATGAGTCAGCGACAAATGACGGCAAAAGACAGAATGTGCGAACAAATAGGTGGCATATATATAGTATTCCTGGTGTTCAACCAAAATTGAAACTATTTTCTTTTGTTGTTTTCACGACAATTTATAATGACTTAACATTTATGTTTTTTGCTCCTGTAAAAGCTAAATCATATACATGCAAATAGTTTTTATACCATTGTTTTCAGCCATCTAACTTGTAAATCATTTTTCATCATGTACTTTTGATTTTTCAATTGTTTATTTAAATCACAAGTGATGATTCATTAAGAGTACATATATCTATTCAATTATAACACTGTTTTGTGAATTTAACACAGTGATAAGACACTTTCAAAAAGTAAACCCAGGCGAGGTATTTTGCAGGTCAAGTGTGAAAATTAAACATTTCGTACAGATGAGAGCAATATTATGAAGGACAAATATGTAAGTTTGCATTATTCAATGCAGCACGTCCACCAGATGGCGCAGTCTAAGCTGGTCTGCATCATCATATCTGCAAGTATATCTCTAGGATATAGTGATTTATTCATCCAAATTTGTCATGGAGGTGTTGTTCTCTTTATACTTATTGTGGCATCTCATAATTGTCCTTCTCCGTAGTATTATTTTTTGAAAAAAAGATATCTAGCAGCAACGACAAACCTTGTTGCTCTATAAATAGGTACTGTGCTTCTAACCCTTAAGAAACACCAAAATATTCCAATCATCATAACGTTGAAGCTCATGGGCAAAAGAAAAAAGTTAAGCCCTACTCATGGGTTTAGTGTCATCGTAGTTGATGAAGATAAACATCATGCGAACTCTACAAGGTCTATGCTTTGTACACTTAACTATCATGGTAAGTTCCTTCCATTCCGATGTGCAAAAAGCCCATGGAAGAAAAGCCATGCGCAGCGGATGCTATTATACCCCTTTTTGTGGTTTGTATTTGTGAATCACGTTTCCACTATGAATGATTTTGTGCGCAGCAATTTTTTACTTGTGAAGTTCCTGAAAAGGGGAGCCATTCCCAATTTTTTCTTGAACAGATGTTCTATTCCACATACAGCGTAAACTTTTTGTTTCTTTTTCAGCAACAGCATATACAAGTCCCATAAAAGCACTTGATTTCCTTGAGGGTCATGCCCAAGAGGTTGATATGGCTTTGGTAGCAGTGCACATGGAAGAGATGCATGGTTTTCAGTTCCTCGACGTGGTTAGAGAGGACCATAAAGACATTCAAGTGATTAGTAAGTGGCAAATTCTTTCCTAACTTTGAATCCAATTCTTTCTAATGTGTGTATCCCCTTTTGTTTCTTTGATCTGCTTGATATATATATTTCCTTTTTGAATAAATAGCTAATAATATGTCCTAAATTTAAACCAGTGATGTCAAACGAGACAACAATGGATATCATGAAGAGATGCATTAAGCTTGGCGCCTGTTTTCTGGTGAACAAGCCTATTGATGCTCACACTATACATAACATGTGGCGGCATATTGACTTCGGAAATTCAAGGATGCACAATATCAAGAAGTCATTACAAGGTTGACACCAATGCGGTTACTATGCTTTTGCTTTCAACAGTTGATAGAAAATCTAATATAATGCATTCTCACCTGGATCAGAAGCATGACATTGTTTAACCGTCTCCAACATTTTATTAGGTTAATGGTATTATATGAACCATTATTTAACTTGTATAACCCATAATGAAACCATGAGCATGTTTTGGCCAACAGTGACTATAAATATTTTTGCTAACATAATAATAATTCTAATTGTTTATTTTACATTTGAACACCGCTAGCTATGAGGTAAAAGAAAGAATATATATTGTTCAGACTAGAGGCTATATATTGGTTTTAAAATACAATTGATGCACTATAATTTGCATGCATGTATAGGTAATGGAGAAGAACAAGATGTAAGTTACTGGAAGGAGAGTGCTAAAACGAAGAAAGGTTATATTTGTTGGAATGATTATCTGCATAGGAAGTTCCTACATGCTCTTGAAATACTTGGAGAAGGTTAACAGATTTCTTACTTGCAACACTTCCCTTAGAAATTTCAAAGAACTTCAGATGGTTCCAAACTATGCAATCCTATTTATTTATTTACTTGTTTATTTCAGGTGCTGCTTCTCCTAGAAACATAGAGATTCTCATGAACGTGGAAGGTGTTAATCGCAAACATATTTCTTCTCATCTGCAGGTATGCTGATAGCCTATATATAAAGAAAATCTGCACAATTTGTCTTCTTCTTGAAATAAAAAAAAAAAACAGGCCTGCTAATTGCACCCTCAAAATAGTTCCATTGACGTACCTATATGTGCTGATATTTCTACTCTGGTTCCTCGTTAAGTAATCATTAAGTTAATTGTAAAATTGATCTTTTTCCTCCAGAAATATCGAAAGCGCATGGAAGCAGGGAAACTAAACAGTGCATTGGATGCAACAAAGTGCAGAACTAGTGCCTCAAAATCCGAATCTGCAAAGAGTCATCAGGAAAGCCCTAACAATAGCCCAGACATCCAACAGGAAGAAATGACAGCTGTAAGCCTATAGTGCAGAACAACATAGATATTATTACTGATAAGATAAGATGATATAACTTTGCAAATGTTGGAAGCTGTCTAAGTACTCCTTTTGATTGGCATGCAGGATGAAGACATGCCCCATGCTCAGATGGGAAGCTTCTCTGACAACAATGCTCATGCCGCAATGCGAAGATCCATTCAATTTAGCACCATGTATGATGAGTCCCAATATCTCTATTTTTCTTCTAGTGATGGTGGACTAGATATGATGGAAGATAGAAATGATGACACATGTGCTTTTGGTTTTAGTGCACTAGTTAGCGCTGCTGAAACTTTCTCCGCAGATGGCACTAAGGAGATGTTGAACAATAACAGTTCTGTGGAGCAAGATTGTCAAGGTGACAAGGTGGGCAAAGCTGTAAAGCTTGTGGAATATTCAGACTCCGAGGCTGATGAGATATAGGAGTATGCTTGGTTATAAGATTGTTCATGCTTGTAAACTGTCAGTGCAACTATCCAGTAAATGGTGTGCATGTGTGGTAGTGTTCATATCTCTACGAAAAATGAGATATCACATATGCCAAAAATTATAGTGATAGGAGTTCGGAGCATTTGGAAATGTGATGTTGTCTACTAGAATTGCGAAATCCTTGAGTATGCTGGTAAGCAACTAACTGAATATGCTGGTGAAGTTTGAAGTTCAAAATTTTGATCACGCCAGCCTGTTCCGCTACAAACTCAAATTAGTACTGAGATCAGATAACAGGATCTGTTCTTGGGCTATGCTAGTCTAAATGCACGCTGTTGTGAAAAGACTATATATTCTTGTGTTAAAACTACACGTAGAAATCCAATATCGAAGCTGGGTTTAGGGAAATAAGGAATTCAAATAGGAATAAACCCAAGCTTGCGGAGCAGATATTTGTTAGAATCAGTAGTTACAAGGAACTCTTACCAACATTTAGATAGAAATCGAATATAGAAACAAAATAATGATCTCACTAAAAAAGTTCAACATCCATTACCATACTATGGGCTTAAAAAGGACAACAATTAGCCTTTCGTTACAAATGATGCAAAAAAACTATCTTTTATTTTGTTGTACAACTAAGCTTATTTTGCCGCCAGGAACATTAAGAGCGAACATAAAGGGACCTGGGATGTAAAACTCTCTCTCAAGTCACTCGGTATGATGATATTTACGCATGCAGGAATTGAGGCAACAAATGTAGATTACTAGTGAAAGTAAGGTCACATATCTTAAGTGATTATGATGGCCTTGAAAAGGAGACCATGAATTTGCAAGCAGAATTCTATATAGAGCAGGTGAGAATCCAAGCAAGGGCAGAAATCAGAATAAGTTTGAAATCAACAACCCCGTTCATCTTCATTACTTCGAATGCCTCAGCCAACAATTTAAGCAGAGTAAGAAAACATCGCATCTTCTTCATAAAGTCACGGTAGTTCTAGAACAGATTGTTGACTGTTCAAGGTTGGCATGATGCTTGGCTTCCACATAATGTCACGGTAGTTCTTGAACACAGCACTATATATTTCTCAAAATGGTACAAAAGTAGCTAGGGAGTGCACATTCTACAACAAAATGATCTAACTTGTATCAGTTGATAAGTAGTTTGTGAACTAGCCCCATTGCTCAGATTGATTGCCTACAAGAAATATGATAGCAAATTAGATATGTTTTGAGACAGAATAATGTGTCAACAAATTATACACCTTTTGCCGAATGGAACAGCATATGAAATTGACGTGAATCAGTTAGTATTTACAAGCAGAAAAAGTGTTGTCATGAGAGCACATTAGGCAGTAACCTATGGCTGAATTGTGAAAAACTACCTACACAACATTGGAAGTGCAGAGGTAGCATATCTGCACAAATAAGGATGGTCTTGGATCGAAACTTAATTGCCAGTTTTCTTTTATGCAAAAAAAGGCAACTATTGTTAACAAAGCATAGGCAAACAATCATATGGCATGCTGGAACTAGGAGTGTTTCAAAAGAGCATGACCACCAGGTTTTAATAATAATAAACCAATTTTATTTTTTTCACTAAAATATTTCAGCTTTGATTGAAAGGTAGGTACTTTAAATAATTCAAATAAAAACACTTCTTAAGGGAATTCAGGTTTTCCATTATTCACAATTTTACCATCAGTGTTATAACTTATAATCTTGAGTGCAATGCCTCCCTACATCATAGAAGATAATGAGCCTACGCGCAAGGATTTAATAGTATCCATCAAAAAAACTTATTAGTTGCACCTTGAAAAATCCCCATTTCCACACACCCTTGAGGCAGACTCATGTAAAATGATCAGGCACAGAAGTAAATGGATCAATGGCATACCAACTCTCATCCAAAACACACATGAATTAGAATGAACAAAGTATGTTCAAGCAAATATGCATCAGTAGTCTTAACCAGGTGAGGATAAACTTGCATAGATAACCAAAAAAACAGAGCTTCAGGAAAAAAAACTCTCTGAACTCTAGTTGAGCAAAAGCAGACAGCTGAAATTCCTTTGCCAGCTCATACTGGGTAAAAATACAGAATAAATTAATTTAAAACAAAATTCTTGAACATTAGCAGAAAGTGCTTCCGATTTCCGAAACATTAGCAGTGATATAATTAAAATAACCATTAGCATAAGATAAACATGACTGATTTTTGCAAGACAGCACAATATGAACCTTGATCGGTGTAAATAAATTTGTAAAACAAGGCAAAACTTCATCAGCTAATAGATCCTGAGAAAGGTACCAGCTGCAACAGATATTAATTGAGAAAGTAAGGAAGTTATAAAGCTGCATGAGGATACATAAAAGGATACAGCTGAAGGCTAATAACCCAGAGCCCTGTATTATTTAGCTACTGCAAGATCATGTCAAACAGCAGTGTAAAAAACAAGTGTCAAACACTCAAAAATATATAACATTATATAACAAACATACCTGACATAGAAAGCAAAAATAATCGCTATTATCCTTCAGTGATGGTGACCATGCTTTCTTTCATGATGTCTGCGATGGTGTGCTTCCTCAGTAGCATCACAAAGCTTGCCTGTCAGGGGAACTCCATCAGAATATGTGTTTTGGGGATCATATCTATCGCTGAACTGGTCTTGAGTAACAGATAATGATCTATGTCGCTTCTGACTAGCTCTACTTCTATCACTGCTCCCTTCTCCTGACATGCGAGCATATTCTGTGACAGAAGATCTTTGTGATTGTGTTGAACAATCACTAGATTCAGGACGGTGGTCTGAGACACCCTTCTTATAACCATAATTTCTATTATCATTGGAGCTTCTTTGACGTCTACGGTTCTCTTGCTGGTAAGGATAACTTTGATCTATTTCACTTTCTGATCCTACACCCCACCTATTTTCATTCTCAGATAAATAACGCTTCCCATGAGTTTCATATCTTGAGGTCTTGTACGAATCTCTTGTGTCACGGCTCCTTGATGAAAATCTTCCCAAAGAATCAGAACGTGGTGACTTGTTACAACCAGATGACCGAGAACCCAATGCTGCCTTATCATGAGAAGAGCTGCTAGAAAAATCATAACTTCCTTGATATGTACTGCCATGAGAGTTGCTCTTAAGCACATTTGGTGCGATGTCAGCAGGACCTTCCACAAGACAACCAATACCTCCTGCCTGTTTGATTTCCTCCATATGCTCATCGATTATGTCTCTTAGTATCTTCATAAGTGAAAGGAAACCATCAGGTTCATATCTTCATCAAGGTAACTAACTTCCAGAAATCAACAGAACAAGAGGTGATGCAACATATAGAAGCTTTTTCACTTGTTCCATCAGCAGTAAAAATGAGGTCAAACTGATACAGTTTAAGAAATTTAGTGAAAACAACTTTTCAATTGGATAATTAGGTACAGTAGGGAAATGAAACTTGACCAATTGCAGACAGGAAACTACTCTAGCCTTCTTATTTGGAGTCAAAGGTTGTCCTGTTTGCAATGTTAGATATAATATATCACAAGAAGCTAAAGGCTAGTCAAAGAAAATAAGATAGAACCCGTTTGCAATCTGTAGGATAATCAGAAAAAGCTGAAATTATTTACAAATTTGGTATGCACCTCTGTAGGGTTTCGATTCACTTTCTTGCCACGGTAAGATGCTCTTCTTCGTTTGTAATCTCGTTCTTCAGCTAAAAGCTCCTCCTTTGTCTTGGTTCTAGCAGATTCCTATCAAAGAAAAAGAAGAGGCAACATATATTAAAATGAATGTCATACTGTATTGATATCAAAAGTAAAGCAAAGTAGTAGCAAAAACTTATGCAATTTCAACTCTTAATTTATTTGCAAATCTATCTCCACTCAGTATGTGTATACATTTTGACAACCAACTTTGAGATATCTATTATTTTAGCAAGTGTTTCTCTATTAAACAGTAAAAGAAAAGTGAATAAGTATGTCAAATACAAATAATGCCTACAGAACAATTAAGCTTCACAGAACCTACAGTACTACTACTGCATGAAGCATCCTTTTTTTTTGCAATTGAACTGTCATGACTCAAAATGAATTTACAATAAGTACTATCCTTAATACTACTCCCATTTCGAATATATATCCTACACAAATACTCCCCCCGTTCCAAAAAAAAAATCATTCTAGAAATTCTAGGACAGATTAACAAGGAGGTAAAATGACCTTGCTTGCCACTATTTATTAGCCATATTTGGTGCTAATTGACTGCCGCATGCACATACACATACTAAATGGGGGTAATGACTTGTTTTTGGGACAAATTTTAAATCCCAGAATGACTTTTTTGGGGATGGAGGGAGTACCTAAGAAGCATCATTCTTGCTTTTCTTAGAAGATGAGATTCTGGTCAATCTAATGGGTGCAAGTTTGATACAATTTCATATATTATGGCATTTTGCCTCCTAATATGCGGACTGGACATATATTGCAAAACAAAAGCAGCAATTGTATCAACAATAGACTTATTGCATAAAACTGGAAAATGTAGAGACAACCGTGTGGTATCTAGATTCAGGCAACTATTTTTCAAAAGATTGGTTGCATGTCTATACCTGGTTCTCTACTCGCCGTGACAGAATTCCATCATACTCCATAACAGTTCTGTAGTTTGGTCTGTTCGATCGCTCCAAGTTCCCTCGTTCCAATGTTCGTGAATACTCAATTAATCTTTAAGAAAATTGCATGCCTCTCTCAACGCAAGAAAATGTTTTGCCAACCCAAGCAAAGGTAATCAAATGTAGAAGGAGGGGGTGGGGGGGGGGGAATCTATGAATTACTATCATCACCAGAGATTAATACTCCCTCCGTCCCAAATTACTATTCGTTTTGGCTTTTCTAGATACATAGCTTTTGCTATGCACCTAGATATATATTACGTCTAGATACGCAGCAAAAGCTATGTACCTAGAAAAGCCAAAACAAATAGTAATTTGGGATGGGAGGGAGTACCTTTGTTTGCATATGGATGTTGTGTGCAACATGCTACTTACACATGATCAACAATCTGATATCCTTATACATACAAGCTACGTAGTATCTGGTCACTTGGTGAGTACGTCCATCAATGTTGTTTAATCATAAATTGCTGACTATGATCCTACCTTTTTATGTGAATATGCACAAAAAAAGAAATGTAGCGCACTCCCTTCATCCTTAGAGAAGAATAAGATATTAACAAGCGTGTGCTACACTATAAGATGATGTTATGCCAGTACATTCATTTTTTTAAACAGGCTAGAAAGAGAACTAGTGATATTTGAATTTCTACTCCCAAATTGCCTTGGTGTTGAGCTTTGATATTCTTGATAAATTTCCCCGCTCATAAACAGGCATCCTCACAGCAATCGGAACTAAGTATGCTCTCCTAAGCTTTCATCTAGTATCATCGCACATCTTAATGATAATATGCGATGCTGAATAAGTAGAACACAAAACATTAAGAAAGCATACAGCTGATATTTTGACGGGCGTTGAGCTC
>NC_028456.1:15673968-15675189 GCF_000263155.2 Setaria italica
AGCATCTCCAGCATTACTTCCTTTTTCACCAGCACCTCCACCAGCTCCAACCTCGCCCTCTCCTCCACCAGCTGCACCTACACCAACAACCAAGCAATACGCCATCTGCAGCACTGCCTCCTTCACTGCTGCAAGAGCAAAGAGTCTCCCATTGCTTTCACCATACAGAACCCCAAGCTGTGCGCCTAACAATGAGATGCCCTCAACCAGCCTCGGGCACTCAAATCTCATGGCCCTGGGATCAAAACCTACACCCTCACTGCCATCCCCATTGTGCATCCCCTCCAGCGAGCACCCAGCCTCCGCCGCCATCACCTTCAAGCAGAGCCACAGCAGCACCCAGATATGGTCGGCCTCCGCGACGTGGACCTTGACCCCGTACCTCGGTGAGCTCCCAAGCACCCACCGCCGCAGCTCGGCCTCCCACCGCGGCGTCACACCCAAGCGGAACGCGGCCGCCACCCGTGTTACGGCGTAGGAGTACGACCCCGGGAGGTGGTCCCCCCCCGCGCCCCAGGAGTCCAGCTCCCGGCGCAGGAGGCTGAGCTCCGACGGCAGGATGCGGGGCGGCGGGGAGGGGCTCTGGGCGGTACTTAAAGAGGAGAAATCCGCGCACTCGGCAGCGATGACTGCGGGGAGGGAGGAGACCGCGGGGATCGGGGTGGGGGTGGTGCGGACGACGGCGGGGCAGTCGGAGTAGGGGGCTGGGGCGGCCGGGAGCGGGAGGGTGATGGCTGGTGGCGGGCGGCGGGAGTGGAAGGGTGGCGGTGTGTGGGCTGAGGTGAGGGGATGCTGGTTCGGGGGCCGGTTGGGTGGGGGAGGAGAGAGGAGGGGAGGGCGGCGAGGGCGGAGGACGCGGCGGAGAGGAGGGAGCGGAGGCGGGCGAGGGTGGAGGTAAGGTCGGGGGGTGGAGGTGGCGGCGGATGGGATGGCGGAGGGGCAGGAGGGAGAGGCGGCGCCTCCATCGGAGCGGAGCGGATCCCACGCCGGCGGAGGAGGGTTTCGAAGGGGAGGTGCGACGGCCGTCGGTGGCCTCCGGCGGCGGAGACGAAATAGGTAAAGGTGCGGTCGGTGCGGAGAGACTATGCTGTTTGGTCGTTCGATGCGCGTCTGATCGGAAATCGACGGTGTGGATCGCTAATTGAACCCTTTTTTTTTTTTACTTTCTACTTAAATATACATGGCCCCTTGACATTGTATTCAAACTTTGATAAAAAAATA
>NC_028456.1:15675747-15717483 GCF_000263155.2 Setaria italica
ATAAAAAAAATAATGGTATCATATTATTATATTTAAGAATCGGTAATGCTCGAGATAGGAAATCCGACGTCCGGGTGAAATATCGGACGCAAGCCCCACCCACCACTCCCTAAGATGTTACCCACCGCTCATTTCACACCATCAAATATCTCTCTCTCCCAGATGCTGGTCACGAACGAGAGAGGAGCTTCACGCAGGGAGGGGCATGGCCGCCGGGGAGCTACTCCACCAGAGAAGCTGTGCCCACGGCCAAGGGCGAGCTGCACCCGCCGCCGGAGGAGCTCCACTGGGCTGGGCGCCGCTCGAGTGGCGGGGGTGCGGGCCGCTGCTCCCCCGCGGCCAGGGGGCGAGCTGCGCCGACCGCCGGAGGAGCTGCTCCGCCGGCAATGGGCTTGGCTGCCTGAGGAGCTCCACGGGGAAGGGTGCCGAGCGCCGCTCCCCCGCGGCCAAGGGCGAGCCGCGCCAGCCGCCATCGTCCTCCTCCTCCTCCACCGCTTCCTAGTGTCGAATCTCGCTGTGCAGTGCTCCTACAGCCAAGGTTTGCTGCATGTTGCAAGCGTATGTTTCAAGTGTTTCAGATGTTTCAGAATAATGTTGCAAGTGTTTCATGTGGATGTTGCAAAGTAGATCTAGATGGTGCGTATGTTTCACACACATGTTGCAAGTGTTTTATATGGATGTTGCATTTTCAATGAGATTTGAATGTTCCATGCAATATGAAACAGATGTTGCAGCGGGTTTTTTCCCTCGTCATCAAGAGATGGCTAATAAGTTTTTTTCAACATGTTTTTTGATGTTGCAAACAGTGATTTTCTATGTTGCAAACATTATTTTTTGATGTTGCGATGGACTAACGGAGCATCTGATGGGAAAACTCCATGCGCTAGCAATGCCCTTTAAGAATAGAGGTAGTACCTTGAACTAGAGATAGCTAAAATAAGTTAGCTTCAACAAATGTGCAAGTCCAAGTATTGGTGATGCAAGCAAAACGTGGGTTGCCATTGTAAGTCAAATGAGTTAAGATGATAAAAAAGGAGATTAGCTAGCTAGAACGCAGCCAAATTTATAAGGCTAGCTAGAGAGGGAGATTGAAAGGGCTAGCTAGAGAGGAAGGCAAATCTATGATATTAGTTAGGTTAGTGGAGACGGTGGAGATTGCCACAGATTGAGATTTTTTTTTTTTTGATAAAGGGTCACAGATTGAGATTTGAGAGAACGAGAGGAACAACGAGCTACTTCGGCAACTGATCCACATCTGTTTTATTGTATTTTTCGTCAGTCATATGCCCCAAAGTGACTGTTGCGCCAACGATCAGGGATCAAGCACCGTATTAGCACAACAGCGTTTAATCAGTGGCTGCAAAGCTCCTCGTCAAGCTTGTGAATGTCTGGCGGATACGCTTTCGTCCAACGTTCGCAACCAACAAATAAAGACCGAACAGGAGATACACCATTCAGAAAGCCATCTGAGAGATAAACCAAAACTGCTGAACACAAACTGTCAATAAACAGTGAACCTAAACACCACGAGAATACAACCACGACAGGGTGAAAATTCTCAGTTCTTTGAAGCTAGAGTTGATTCACTTTCAGAAAATAGGTGTTCATCAGGTCTGCAACACGACATAACATACTTGTGGACTAACAAAACCCAGAGTAAAGGATAAGATAAGCCGCCCTTCGAGCAAGAAGATGCATCTAAGCTGCAGCACCCTTGCCCTTCTTCTTCTGGAGCTTCTTCATGTAGAACTCGAGCTCTTTACCCTCAAGGATGTACCTGTCATAAAAAGGAAAATACCATTATAAGCAGCTAATTACTGGTGAAGTACACATTCACAGCTTTGTTTTAAAAACTAGGTTGAGCCCAAGAAATTATTTAAATAATGACTGCATGCAAACTAACTGATGGGAATCTATCGTATGAATTCCACAACTCAATCAGTATCGACCATAAAAACACAAGCACACCAATCTAATTCACTTCAGAATCCAGGAGCTAAGAAGGAAAACCGAAACATAACTTCAGCATTCCTTACCCATCAGCTCGGCCACACTGCCCAGGGCGAGAAGCAATGCACGCCAACAACCTTCCACTGCCAAATTGCTCCTCAATGTGTGGGTCAAGTTGGCGCCCCACCTTGCGCTTCTCAAGCTTCCTTGTGACATGGTTACTCTTCTTTGTTTCCTCAGCTACAGCCTCACCCTCTTGACCCTGCACATATAAACATCAAACAGTAAACAATCCATTAAAGGGAACCATGAGATCAATACTAAAGAAAAGGAAAAGAAAACCAATAACTATTACTTTGGTTAACTGCAAGACTCAAATAAATAAATTGAGACAGTCCAATTTCCAAGGAAAGATGAATAATTTAATCATCCCATGAAATCCAAAACAAGATACAGATGCATAAACAATTAATCAGTACAAAAGGTTGACAAAAAGCAATCTACCAGCTCTAACCACAGGGCTAGTTAGAAGTGCGCAGTAAGTCACCCATGAACAGTAGTAAGATCTCACACCAGATTAAAACAATGATAATTTATTATTTCATGGGGTTGCAAAGGATGGTACCTCAGCAGCATCCTTCTTGGCAGCAGGGGCCTTCTTCTTCCTACCAATGTCCACTCCATAGTGAGTGAGGTACCACTGCTTGAATGGGGCAGCATCAACTTGCACAATAGCACTCTTCACAAGGGTCTGGGTGCGAACAAGCTCATTGTTTGACGCATTGTAGACAACATCCAGGATACGGGTCTTGCGGGTAACAGCCTCACTTCCCCATGAGTAGTTACCAGTATCCAGGCGGAGAGCCCTCCACTTCACATTTCCTCCACGGACACGTACCCTCCTCACTGTCTTGTTGCTGGACAGTTTGGTGTTAGCAGGCTGGCGGCCAAGCTCATACCTACAGACGAGAAGCTGAATTAACCTCTGAGAATCAAGTCAGCACAATATACAGCCCATATGAGGTATTACTTCTAGCTGACAACACCGATTCAAATATCAGAACCTCAGTTCATCTGTCAATCACATAATTGTAAGGCACATTAAAAGTAAACAATGAATGCTAGAATTTAAAATAGCTCAAAAGACACATTCCACCTTAGATCAATTCAGTCAAGTTAAAACCAGTTGGCTTCTAGAAAGAAGGCATATAATTAAAGAAGAGACAACTCATTTTTCACAACAGCAGGACTCCATCATTCATGAGAAGCATCAGCATCGCTAATGATTCAACAGTCGCTGTTGATTTAGCGACCACATAAATAAGAGGGGTGGCTAATCTAAAACAGTGAAATGTGACTGGAGTTCACCAAATCTCGTCGAGAACAAACAATAAAGCTCCGATCAATTATAGATCGAAATCAAAACCTATCGACCCGTATTACTGATCTAATCAACCACTCGCCAAATCTACAAATTGCGAACCGAAATGACTAAAGAGGGGAGAGAATCGGCAATTACTTTCGCTTCTTCCTCCAGGCCTTCTGTTTCCCACCGGTAGCCCGGCGCTTGTGCATCGAGTCACGCGAGATACCTGCACAGACACACCCAAAGCAAACGCCGCCGCAGCCATTAGCATCTCACAAACCGAACAGCCTCTCCGGGGTCGAGACATGAACAAGCAGAACGAGAAGCAGACGGCGGAGGTGGAGCTCTCACCCATGGTGGCGGCGGTGGCTTGGCTCGGCTGCTGCCGCTCCGCCTCCTCCTCCTCCTGGTCCGCCCGCGCCGCCGCTCCGCTGGTTGGGTCTCGCAGGGAAGAGGAGAACGAAACCTTGGAGCGTTGGCTTATATAGGAGGCGGCGGCCGCGGGTTAGGGTTTATTCACAGGTGGGGTTGGGCTGATCCGACGGTGGAGATCATGCATGAGCCCGGCCGGTGTCCATTCTTCACAGGTTGCGGCCCAGTAGGCCGTGTAGTTTTGTGAGGCCCAAATGAGTACTAGTCTTCTTCTTGTAGAGGCTGGAGAATGAGGCCCAGTTAGGCCCGGCTCACTACGCCTCCTGGTCTAAAGCTAGCCCATCTATCGGGCAACTGAAGTTGGAATTTTTTTATTTTTATATTTTTTTTACAAATTTGCACAAATATATAGTCGAATCAAAAATTTGCAAAAATGGGTCTATGTCGCCGGCTGAAACAGCGGTAAGATCCTTACCGCCGTTTCAAACGGCGATAGAGTGTCGGCTGGTATGTACTGCTGCGTATCACCGGATGAAAACGGCGGCAGGACCTTAAAACGGCAGAAGGGTCCTTACCGCCATTCGAAACAGCGGTAGGGCTTCACCCAACTTGCGCAGCTCCAAACGAGTGAAACAATATATTCCGCATTACGCGTTCAAAAAAGAGCCTGCAGCACCACCAGCAACTTTGCAAAATGGGTGCCCTGGTCGTGCCTTTTCATGCATGCATGCTGCACTGTGCTGCTACTTGTACGGAGCTAGGCCTATCAATAGCTGCTGCAGTAATCAATAGGACCACCACCACCAGTGACAGGGAGCACAAGGTCCAAAATGATGGGTGGCAGGAACCACCAGCGACTTGCAAAATGGGTGGCACGCGGCACAAAATGGGTGGAAGCGAGCCTGCAGTAGGCGCTACCGCCATCTCATCTGGCGGTAAGCGGGCTACAGCTTCCTCCACCATTGGTTGACACGGCGGTAGCCTATTACCGCCGTTCAAGAGGCAGCATAGACCCATTTTTACAATTTTTTGATTCGACTATATATTTATGCAAATTTGTAAAAAATATATATATATAAATAAAAAAATTCCTGAAGTTGACACTTAGATTCGGGGCAAAATGGAAGAGCTTCGGTTAGGCCATTCTCATTGAGGTGGAAGCTGATGAAGCTTATGGTCTAAAATATAGCTAAATAATCAATGACAGCCATAGAGATATTCTCATGGCTGTGCTTGTATCTGATATTGAGAACTCAGGCACGATGCAATGCCCCTCTAATCATATCTCACATCAGAATGGTTGATTCAATCTTGAACTTTTTTTTTTGGATAATATTGGGTATGCAAAGCGTTTACTCTCTGCAAAGATCTTTAATGAGCCTATACACTTGCCTTAAACAAGCAAATTAGGAAGTTACCAAAGTGAGTAAGGCCTGTAGGATAGGACGAGAACATCTGAATGCAACCATCGATACCAATTACTAGCATTATTTTGAGGCAACATGAGGTTTATCCCTTAGTGGCTACTGATTATAAATGAAAAAGAAAAGGAAAAAGTGCATCCAACGGTACATCAAGAAACAAAGAAAGAAGCAAAAAAAGATTAGAAGGATTACGCAAGGTTTTCTAGCCGTTCTTCATTCTGTTCTGTTTCACCTTTTGTCATTTTTTCCCCTTTGCCAGGCGGAATGAAAATAATTGAGAGAGAATAAAATGAACATCATAACGGCAGAATGAGAACATTGTCATACAGACCGTAATAAGTGAAATATCACCAAACTGAGAACAACAGGACACCCATAACCCAGAATTCATCTCGGATGAATTAAAGCCCGGACAGACACAACAGGCAAAGGCAGCTTTGCAGGATCACTCAACTTTACCATGTGGATTGTTAAGTTCCGAGAATTTGGGACATCCAGACCATCAAGAATGGAAGTTCCCCGTACTTGAACACCTTTGATATGCGCCAAGTAGAGTTCTTTCACCACCTCCAAGTACACAAATTCAGCATGGTTCCCTGTGTTGCAGTCGCTGCCTGTAACCATGATGCCAGACAAGAATCCACAGTCACTTACATGGATGAGATAAAACCTAGAGTCATCTGCACGTGACAGCTCAAGCGTCCCATAAAAACTGCAATCTACCCGTCTGGATGGTTTATGAACAAGTTCATAGATGCCGAACAGTATCCTTAATATTTTCAAGCCACACAGCCACATGTACTGCTGTATTTTTAAGACAAGGGTCAGCAAAACACTGGCCACGACCCAAAGTAATCAGAAAGATAATTGTGAGCAACTCTGTTAAGAACAGAGACTGACCTTTGACGGGCTACCAGACCTAACGGACGACTTGACACACAGCTCTTAAACTGGTGTTTAACAGTCCATGCCTGCACCTTTTTCACATTATTACCTACTGTCAGAACCAAGTTAACTTACAGAGAGAGATATCGATATGTGTGTATGAATGGTGTTCACAAATGATAAATGTTTTACCGATCATAATCACTCTATGCCACAAGGTAAACATTCTACATTCCAAAGTTTTACTATAGCAAAAAAAATTTCATAATGATACCAAGGTATCCATCAGGATGAAATTAATCTCAATAGCAGAAACAGAGAATTCTCTTTACAGTTTATCCATAAAATGCAACCAGCTGCATCTTGACCCATCACCCTACAACAAGACAGCATAGGAGAGCGGGAAAAGTCAATAATACGAAGGAAAGCAACAGAGCTTGCTTAATGTCAAAGGTTATATATGGAATGGACAGTGTTGAAAATCGAAAACTATGAAAGGAAGTTCTAAAGTATACTAAAAATAATTGCTACGCATATGGGACTGAATGATATATATGTACTGCTGACATAAAATTTTCATCAGTCATGAATTCATGTATGCAAGGATTCTACGCTTTTGCATTCAAAGGGGGCTTAGGCTGTGAACCTTCCAGTGTTTAAAACAAACAAGTGCCTGGAGATTGCAGTAGTTACCTGACTTGGGAGATGAGCATTCAGGTTTGAACCACAGTAGTCTTCTAGTATAGTATGTTTTAGCACTGATTCATTGTCCACGTAGCCATACCCACAAGTCGCTTTCCTTACCGACCTCCAGTGCCTCATGCTTATCTGACATGCTTGTACCTCCATGCACATATAGTAAGAGCAATGGTGGAAAACTCTAACCATGGCATGAAAAACCCTCCAGTGTGTCATATATGAACAAATCTTACAACTTGTGCCATTTTCAATTCAGTAATGCTAGTACCAAAATTGAGTATCGGAAACTAAAATGCAGACAGAAAGATTTTACTAATGTTAGACTGGCAATCCTTCCCATTTTTATCACCTGTTTATAGCAAATATTGTAGCTTTTATTCATCATGACCCATAGGCTGTATATGAGATTATTGAACGAAATGTTCGGTATTGAAGAACACGATGATTACTTTTGCATGCAAAGGTGCCCAGGTTGTGAACCTTGAAGTTCTTTAGGAAGAATTAATAATGAATTGTAAACGATTTCTTGTATGAACTGTAGCAAAAGTTACATAATTTAAGAGATGCATATTAATTTCAAACCACAATAGTCTTCTACCACACATATTGGCATAGTGTCCAATGCTACCTGGCATGCTTGCAGATAATATACCTTGTGAAAAATAAAACTTGAGAGCATATCCTGGGGACTTAAGCACATGTATAATGTATCAACTGTGGCTGGCTCCCACAGTAAACTGATACTTTGCTGGGAGCAATTTTATGTGTTCCAGCCATGTCCCTTCCCTTGAGAAGAGAGAGATCAGCATTTCAGTGGTTGAAGCTTCAAGCGAGAAATTCTTCTCATCAATCTTAGCAAGATAATTAGCAGCCCTGATTATTTCACCTTTCTGCAGTAACAACCTGGTCGCATGATTTAGCAGTATAGAGTCAGGGGCACAGCCAGCCTTTTCCATTGCAGAAAAGATATCATCTGCCTCTTCCAGCAACCCCTCGTTTATGAAATTTGTAATCATTAAGCTGTAAGTCACAATAGAAGGCACCAGCTTGTTGGCTGATATAGAATCAAACAAATACTTAGCTACTTCGATTCTCCTAGCTTTAAACATTCCAGAAATCATAGTAGTGACAATTACGATATCAATCTTCACATTCGTTGAACATAATTTCTTGAACAGAGTGTCTGCTTCATCAAAGCAGTTATTTCTCAAAAGTCCATTAAGGACAGTGTTATATATTCCAATGTCCACGGGTATTCCACTTTCAATCATTTCTTGGAACTTTTCCTTTGCAGCAAAGGTTCTCCCAGCGTGAAATAATCCATCTATAACTATGCTGTATGCAATTGTTGAAGGCTTGACTCCCTTAAGCAACATTTCTCTAAAAATATTCAGTCCAGTGTCAATCTGTCCAAGTTTACAGTAGCCATTAATCAGTGTACCATAAGCTACAACATCAGGTTCAATTCCAGCTGAAACCATAGAATCAAATATTCTCGACGCTTCCTTCATCTTGCCAATCAAGCAATATCCGTCCATCAGTGAACAAAACATAGCGATAATAGGACACAACCCAATATGTCTAATGAAGTCAAATACCTGTTGTGCTTTCATGACCTTTCCTTCTTTGCAAAGGTCATTTATTACTGAACTGAAGAACACAACGTCAAGATGCATACCTTTACTGATCATCTCAGAAAGTAACTCCTTGACTTTAACCAAACTACCATGAGTACAGAAACCCTTAATTAGGCAGTGGTAAACAGCTTCGTTAGGCGGCACTCCCTGATCAATCATATGACTGAATATGCTCATAGCATCTTCCAAGCGGCCCATTCTGCAAAACGCAGCAATTACTGTCGAGTAGCTGACTACATCAGGTTTCACTCCTTGCTGCTTCATTTCTTTAAACACCCTCACAGCCTCCTTCCACTGTCCCAGGGTGGAATATCCATGGATTATGTTATTATAGAGAACACTGTTTGGTTGAACCCCTTTATCAACCATCTGTCGGAAGAACATCTCTGCCTTATCCATTGCTCTGGCCTTGCCCAGTGCATGAATAATAGAGCTGTAAGTCATCACATCAGGTGAAATCCCCTGCTGCACCATCTCATGGAACAGATCACATGCTTTAGCTACTTCACCCTCCTTAAAGAGAGCATCGATGACCGTGTTATATGATACCACGTTGGGCGAGCAAACACCTCCTTCTTTGGCCATGATCTGGAGCAGCTCAACCGCTCGCTGGCTTTTCTTCTCACTGCAGAAACTCTTCAGAAGAACAGAGTAGGAGATAACATTGGGCACGCACCCAAGCTCAGGCATCCTGCAGAGCAGCACGTCCAGAGCCTCATCTGTCCGCTTTGCATCGCAGAGACCCTTGAGGAGGCTGGTGAATGTGATGAGTTGGATTCCCAGGCCCGTTTGGAGAAGTCGGCCGAAGAAGGCAAACGCTAGGTCCGGGCGGCGCGCACGGCAGCAGCAGTCCATGAGGATGGTGTACGTGTGGACCGTCGTCGGCATCACCCCTGGGCCTGCTGAATCCCGAGATATACGGTTGAAGAGGGCGACGGCGAGGGCGGGGCTGTCGCTGCAGGCCGACGACGGTGGCGCTTTGGCGAGCGCGGCGAGGAAGCCATTGAGAGAGCGCTCCGGGACGCGTGTGGGCTGACGCAGCAATTCGTCGAACAGGTGATGGGCGTCCGCCGGGCAGAGCGTCCCGGCTCGAGCGCGCTCAGTGGTGGCGGCCAGGGCGTCAATGGGAGCGCTCCGCCGCGACGGCGAAGACGCCGTCGAGGACGCGGTGGTGGTGAACTTGGAGGAGAGGCGGGCCCGGGACGACATCGCCGCGTCAGATATGGCGCCTCGCGCGCCCTGGCGAAGCCGGCCGCGCCACGGTGCCGTGCTCTAGCGGAGCTCAGCGGGCACGAGCACCGGCGTCTTTGGTGAAACCGGCTCGCCTGAGCCGGCGCCGCTGAGTGCCGCTGAAGTGGCCCAAAGGCCGTCGCGCGGGAGGGAAGACGGGGAGCAGAGGAGTTGCGGGCAGCGGGGCCTGGAGGTAGCGATGAAAACGGACCCATATTTGTCCCAGTATACGAAAACGGCACGGGAAGGTCCGAGACGGGAAACGGGATAGGGTACCCGGGAACAGGACGGGATACAGTTGAGGGTGGATCACGCAAGGGGTATCCCGTCCGTATTTGCAGGATTCCGGGATGGTCTTATATTCATCCCGTTTCTAATTTAACAGGATAAGCCCACTACCTCAATCCCCCGAACCCCAATCGGCCAATCCAGCCCAACAGGCCTCACAACAACCCTTATTCCCTGATGTCGGGCATTGGGGAGTGCCGTTCGGCCATTCACCTGTTTCCAATCGGCCAATCCATCCCGCCGCCACCTGCCCCTGCCCCCCTGACCCCCTGCCGCATGCCGTCGGCCCCTAGCCCCCTGCCGCCCCCTGCCGACCTGCGGCCTGCCCTCTACCGTCGCTGCGCTCTGCCTCTGCGCGATTGCGCCTCTGCCAGCTGCCGCCACCCAGCCCCTGGCGAGCTGGCCCTCGCCGCGTGCCAGCCTGCCCCTGCCGCCGATCTACCGAGCGCCAGCTGCCACCGCCCGGCGCCCGCTGTGCCGCCATCGTCCATCAGGGATGCCACGCAGTGGAGAAGAAGGACGAAGCGGCTGTTCCTGGCCTTCTGCCTCCACAACGTCGGTGCCGGAGAAGCACTTAGGCTTGGGCTGGTTGCTGCCAGCAGTACCGTCGAAGTCACGAATCTCGTCATTTCACTCTTCTGTCGAAGGACAACATCAACGGATCCATTTCAAGTACGCATTAAACTAAAACTAGCACTAGTAGTAGCTCTGTACAACCTGTAGATTTCATAGATGTGGTGCATACGTGGCTGAAATAGAATATGCATTTGCTGGCAATTATTCTTGGCAACCAGAAAATATTTTCATGTATATTATAGGTAGAACACTCATGAAATTTTCATGTTTTCATGCAACCAGAATAGTACAGGTAGTGATTAGTGAACTAGGGCAATAGTAGATTAGTAGCACAGAGAGACACTTGCTCTCTTTTTTTATTCTTTTCCAGGAGCCAAGAGAAAGGCATGTGATGGTGGTAGTCAGAGTACACCTTATGGATCATCTTCAGCGCCAACTGAACCAAGTGAAGATGCAAATCAAGTAGTTGGCATTGTTAGTGTGATACACTGAACTATTCATATTTGTGATGTGTTTATTTTTTTCAGATGCCAAATATATTCCTTCTATTCTAGCTGACGTGCGACCTCCAAAGACCACTCCTGTCTCATCCGAGAACCCCCTGAATGATAATAAGGTATGTCTCATCCGATTTATATTTAGAATGCTTCACAATGACGAACTGTATATAATGTGTCAAATGATGTGTCCTCTGTTCGATCACTGTGGTTACCGTTACTGTTATTTCAGCTTGCTAAACATTCGATATGGTTACCGTTATTGTTATTTCAGCTTGCTAAACACTACATATTGATTCTTTTAGGAACAAGGAATAGAAAGTGATCCAGACGAGATGAATGAAGAGGGTGAGTTGTGACAGTTTGGAAGAAATATGTGGACCAGAACTAAAACATTTGTGGACTTGTGGTCTTGATTTGTGATTTATGGCTGATTTGTGGACTAGAATTAAAACTATTTGCTTAAACTAGAACGTGTGGCTGTCTACTGTCTTTTAGCTTGCTATCTTGCTGTTACCTATGGTTGTTGTTGGTTTGGCGCGGCCTGAATGCGTGCGGCCTGCCTGTGGCTGCTGGCTGGTGTTGGTTTGCAGTTTGCTGTTGCCTTGCGGTCTGCCTGTGGCAGTGTGGCTGGCGTTGGTTACTTGGTTTGGAATTTGGAACGTGTCATCCTTGCGTATGGTCTCGGTTCCCGTCCGTTTCCATTTTATTTCCACCTACATTTATTCGTTTTCGTATACCCGTTTATCCCGCTTCCCGTCCCGCTCCCGTTCCCGGTGAAAAAATATGGAAGGAATTTTCCCGCCCGTTCCCGTCCATTTTCATCGCTAGCGGGAGGCTATGGATGGAAGGGAATCGTGTTTCATGATGGTCAGGATTAAAAAAATTACCACAACTCCACAAATCAAAAAAAAAGAAGGTAATGCAAGCTAAGAGCCCTCTATAGGGAAAAAAATTACCACAACTTCACGAGTGAACCATCACAGATATCAGATCACGCTAAATGATGGGAACTATGATACCCGATCTTTCATCAGGTGAGTATTTGATGGAGTAGCAATACACTCGATCCAGCTTCTGATCAACAAGATCCGAACCCACAATCGAAGCACCACTTCTCCTTAGTTAGCAACCATGCGCAACCCGATTGACCTCACCACGAAGGCTAATCACTGCATGCGAATCAAAGAACACAAGTAAGAACAAAGTAGATGCAATATGAATATTGCTAATAATATGAAGCACACAAGTTGGGGTCTCACAAACCGATAAACGGCAAAACTGTTCAAAGATAAATTAATTTAAACAAAACCCGAGTATCTAGGGCGGCGGCTACTAAATTTTATATATCAAAGAGGTGGAGGCCAAGGGAGAGGACCTAGGGCAACCTTGGGCGTTCTCCTCCTGGTTGGGGCGCACACCAACTTGGGTCTAAGTCCCAAGCAAATTTACAAGGCCTGAGGTCCGACAAAAAGTGATGCAGCACCTGGTAGATTATGTATGTCCACTTGTTTCGATGATTCCCGTTGACTCAGGTGGAATTTTGATATGATACCAGTGCCATTGGAAAGTGTATATTCTCAGCTTTCCATGCATATATAGAACGTCCAAAACGGACTCCGTATGTGATCTGGGCGTCAATTCTAAGGCGGACTGCTTTTGGACTCCGAGGTGGACTCGAACTTGATATAGTTGGACCTCCAACTTGGCTTGGACGTTCCTCGCTGGTCCTCTCTGCCACCATACCTCTCTTCAAGTACTTCATGGTCCTCTCCATGGTTCCTAATTATAATAATACCTTTAGGTAGCAATCTATTCTCAAAATAACTAAAAAGAATATAGAGGAACGAGCTCACCTTACGAACGGCCATATCTAAGTGTGTCATGTCCTCATCACTAAATGAAACCACTACTGATGAAGATTTACATTTCCACACATTCTGTTTCATCTTTTCTCCTTTTTCCCATGCTAGGCACAATTAAGATAATTAAGAGAGAATAAAATGATCATAACCACATAATGTGAACATTGTCTTGTCATACGGAGAGATTGCATAATAAGTGAACTAACACAAGACACCCATAATCCAGAATTCGTCTCGGATGAATTCGAGCCTAGATAGACAACAGGAAAAGGCATTATTGCAGGATCACTCAACTAGATCAAGTGGATTGTTCAGTTTCAAAAATTTGGGAGGCCAGACCATCATGAAGGTAACTCCACACCCTGTACTCGAACACCTTTGATATGGGCCAAGGAGAATTCTCTCTCCACCCTACAAACTCAGCAATGTTTCCTGTGTTGCAATCACTGTCGGTATCATGAAGCCAAACAAGAATCCACGATCACTTGCATGGATGAGATAAAAATTAGTCATGTGCACGTAACACTCAAGCATCCCATGATAACTGCAATATACTCAGTCTGGCTGATTGATAAACAAGTTCGTAGATGCCAAACCCAATCCAACAATTTACCCTTTCCGACCCAACATATAGAAATTGCCAGCAACAAGCAAACCTGAGATCATGCAGCGCTGCCACCTAGTATCCTCGATATCTCCAGAGCAAAAACAGAAAATTCTCTTTATCCATAAAATGCAACCAGCTGCATTAAGCATCTTGACAGAAGACCTGCAGGAAGATAAAAACTTCACAACCAATTGGCATCCTTGTGAATTCAATACAAAATGAACAAATTTTGTTTGCGTCCCCAGGTAGAGTAGGAGAGCGGGAAAAGACAATAATAAGAAGGAAAGCAACGGATCTTGACTTAATGTCAAAGGTTATATACTTATATAGGGAATGGACAGTGTTGAAACTCGAAAACTGTGGATGAAAATTCTAAAGTATACTAAAATTAATTGCTGGCATATGGGATATAATGCACTGTTGACATAAATGTTTCATCAGTTAGTTGTGCATTCATGTACGCAAGGAATCTAGGCTTTTGCATTCAAAAAATGTGGCTAGGCAGTGAACCTTGCAGTGTTTTCAAACAAACAACTGCCTGGAGAATGAAGCAGTTATCTGACATGAGAGATAAGCAGTCAGGTTTGAACCATAGTAGTCTTCCAGTATAGTATACACAACCACAAGGCGCTTTTCCTTATCGACATCCAGTGCCTCACGCTTATCTGACATGATTGTACCTCCATGCACATAAATGGTGGCAAACTCTACCATGGCACAAAAAATCTCCAGTGTGCCATATATGAACATATCTTGTGCCATTTTCAATTCAGTACTCCTAGTGCCAATACTGAGTATCGGAAACTAAAATTCAGACAGCAAGATTTTATTAATGGTAGACTGACAATCCCTCCCATTATTGGCACCTGTTCATAGCAAATGTTTTAGCTTTATTTATTCATTATGACCCGAAGGCTGTATATGTCATTATTGAACAAAATGTTCGATACTGAAGTAGACGAGGATTCTATACTTTTGCATGCAAAGGTGCCCAGGATGTGAACCTTGAAGTTCTTTAGGAAGAATTCATAATGAATTGTAAATCATTTCTTGTTTGAACTGTAGCAATAGTTACATAATTTAAGAGACGCAAATTAATTTTGAACCACATAGTCTTCTACCACACATATTGGCATTGATTTCCTTTGTAACCTCTAGCGTCCAGTGCTATCTGGCATGCTTGCAGATAATATACCATGTGAAATACAAAACTCAAGAGCATACTCTGGGTACTTAAGCACATATAAAATGTATCAACTGTAGCTGGCGCCCACAAGAAACTGATACTTTGCAGGGAACAATTTTATGTGCTCCTGCCATGCCTCCTTTCTTGAGAAGAGAGAGATAAGCATCTCAGTGGTTGAAGCTTCAAGTGAGAAATTCTTCTTGTCAATCTTAGCAAGATAATTAGCAGCCCTGATTATTTCACCTTTCTCAAGTAACAACCTTGTGGCATGATTTAGCAGTCTAGAGTTAGGGGCACAGCCAGCCTTTTCCATTGCAGAAAAGATATCATCTGCCTCTTCCAGCAACCCCTCGTTTATGAAATTTGTAATCATTAAGCTGTAAGTCACAATAGAAGGCACCAGCTTGTTGGCTGATATAGAATCAAACAAATACTTAGCTTCTTTGATTCTCCTAGCTTTAAACATTCCAGAAATCATAGTAGTGATAATTACGATATCAATCTTCACATTTGTTGAACGTAATTTCTTGAACAGAGTGTCTGCTTCATCAAAGCAGTTATTTCTCAAAAGTCCATAAAGGACAGTGTTATATATTCCAATGTCCACGGGTATTCCACTTTCAATCATTTCTTGGAACTTTTCCTTTGCAGCAACGGTTCTCCCAGCATGAAATAACCCACCTATAACTATGTTGTATGTAATAGTTGAGGGCTTGACTCCTTTAAGCAACATTTCTCTGAAAATATTCAGTCCATTGTCGATCCGTCCTCTTTTACAATAGCCATTAATAAGTGTACCATAAGCTACAACGTTAGGTTGAAGTCCAGCTGACACCATAGACTCAAATATTCTCAACGCTACCTTCATCTTGCCAATCAAGCAATATCCCTCCATCAGTGAACAAAACATAGCGATATTAGGACACAACCCAATATGTCTAATGAAGTCAAATACCTGTTGTGCTTTCACGACCTTTCCTTCTTTGCAAAGGTCATTTATTACTGAATTGAAGAACACAACGTCAAGATGCATACCTTTACTGATCATCTCAGAAAGTAATTCCTTGACTTTCACCAAACCACCATGAGTACAGAAACCCTTAATCAGGCAGTGGTAAACAGCTTGGTTAGGTGGCAATCCCTGATCAATCATTTGAGTGAATATGTCCATAGCATCATCCAGCCGGCCCATTCTGCAAAATGCAGCAATGACATTCAAGTAGGTGACTACATCTGACTTCACTCCTTGCTGCTTCATTTCATGAAATATAAGCATCGCGTCAGCATCACCCATCATTCCACGTGCATCATATGCATGAATCAGTATATTGAAAATATGGTGGTCAGGTACAATGCCATCATCGACCATCAAATTGAATACCCGAACTGCCTCCTTCCACTGGCCCAAAGTGGCATATCCATGGATTAAGTTAGTGTAGATAAAAATGTCCGGTTGAACCCCTTTATCAACCATCTGTCGGAAGAACATCTCTGCCTTATCCATTGCTCTGGCCTTGCCCAGTGCACGAATAATAGAGCTGTAAGTCATCACATCAGGTGAAATCCCCTGCTGCACCATCTCATGGAACAGATCACATGCTTTAGCTACTTCACACTCCTTAAAGAGACCATCGATGACCGTGTTATATGATACCACGTTGGGCGAGCAAACACCTCCTTCTTTGGCCATGATCTGGAGCAGCTCAACCGCTCGCTGGCTTTTCTTCTCACTGCAGAAACTCTTCAGAAGAACAGAGTAGGAGATAACATTGGGCACGCACCCAAGCTCAGGCATCCTGCAGAGCAGCACGTCCAGAGACTCATCCGTCCGCTTTGCATCGCAAAGACCCTTGAGGAGGCTGTTGAATAGGATGGCACTGATTGCCAGGCCCGTCCGGAGAAATCGGCCGAAGAAGGCAAACGCTAGGTCTGGGCGGCGCGCGCGGCAGCAGCAGTCCATGAGGATGGCGTAGGTGTGGACCGTCGTCGGCAGCACCCGTGGGCCAGCTGAATTCCGAGACCTTCGGTTGAAGAGGGCGACGGCGAGGGCGGGGCTGTCGCTGCAGGCCGATGACGGCCGCGCTTGGGCCAGCGCGGCGAGGAAGCCGTTGAGCGCGCGCTCCGGGACGCTGGTTGGCTGCCGCAGCAATTGGTCGAACAGGTGGTGGGCGTCCGCCGGCCGGAGCGTCCCGGCCCGAGCGCGCTCCGTGGCGGCTGCCAGGGCGTCAATGGGAGCGCTCCGCGGCGACGGCGAAGACGCCGTTGAGGACGCGGTGGCGGCGAATATAGAGGAGAGGCGGGCCCGGGACGACATCGCCGCTTCACGTAGAGCGCCTCGCGCGCGCTGGCGATGCCGGCCGTGCTCTAGCGGAGCTCACAGCGGGCGCGAGCGCCGCCGTATTTGGCGAGTCCGGCTCGCCATCGCCGGCGCAGCTGGGTGCCGCCACACTGGCGAGTAGGCCAAGAGGAGGCGCGGAGGGGAGACGGGGAGCAGGGGAGGGGAGGGCCGCGGGAGGAGATGGGGCAGAGAAGCGAAAATGTATATCTTAAATTTCCCCTTTGTATGGAACGAAATCACACGTGTCAGTTCGTCAGGGTACGGGAAAATCAGTGTCAGCGTCGAACTGCTGGTCCCAGACTCCCACTGACACGCTAAGGCTTTGTTTAGTTGCTAAAGTTTGGAGGTGCCAAATTACTGTTACAGCAACGTAGCACACTGTAGCGTTTCGTTTGTATTTGTGAATTATTGTCCAAACATTAACTAATTAGGCTCAAAAGATTCGTCTCGCAAATTACAACAAAACTGTGCAATTAGTTTTTAATTTCGTCTACATTTAGTACTCCATGCATGTACCGCAAGTTTGATGTGATGGGGAATCTTCTTTTTGCATAGTGCTAAAGTTGGGAGTTGGAGGTGAACTAAACAAGGGCTAAGCTCAGAGAACAATAGTATTTCCATAAAAATAAACAATTCAAAAATAAATATCTTATGCTAAGAGAAAACTTTTATATATTTCAGAGAACTCTGTTACAGTAGTTCTATAATTAGAATAGCATACTTTTGTGTAGCATGCCAACACTAGTGCTTACCTCTTTGACTTTGCTATTCAAAATTTCTCCAAATATTTAACAAAAAAACCAGAATTAACATGCTTAATTTTTTCTGGAGAACTACACACCAGTATAAACAGATCCTGAATTCATAACAAAGTGCATCAGGAAATATATGTAAAGCACTGATAACGATGGTTAGAGAGCGCGCAGGTCCGAAAGCTTGCTAAAGTCAAACTATCACTGATTCATCTACCTGCTGCAAAAAAGACTATGCTCCGATCCATGGGTGCATGGCTTAGAGCCACATTACATCAGACCAAGGGATTTATCTAGAGTGGAAATTTCAAATGATTCTTTGAGATCAACCAAGCCTTGCCATTCATTAGGAATTTAGGACTTGCTCCAGGCTCCAATGTTTTTCCTCCAGAAATAACATCAACTACCACGCTCACCTAGGCTCTTCAAGGTTGAATTGCTTTCAGGTCCAGCTTATCCAGATAACCATACTACGATTTAGAGTTACATCTATCGATGTAAAGACGGCTTTTCTCAATGGAGGTCTAGAAGAAAACGTTTACATGGTACAACTAGTTACATCAGATAGATGTAAAGACGGCTTTTCTCAATGGAGGTCTAGAAGAAAACGTTTACATGGTACAACCCAAAGATTTTGTTGTTGAAGGAAAATAACATATGTGATGCCATCTGAAGTAATCCATTTATGGATTAAAACAAGCCTCCAGGCAGTGGTACTTGAAGTTTCATGAAACAATAAGAAAGTTTAGGTTTAGTGAGAATCAGGAGGACAATTGCGTATATGTGAAGTTTAAGAATGGGAAATTCATTTTCCTTATCCTGTATGTAAATGACATCCTACTTGCTAGTAGTGATGTTAGTCTACTATTGGAGACGAAGAAATTCCTGTCCTCAAACTTTGATATGAAAGATCTTGGTGAAGCCTCATTCATTTTGGGAATCGAGATTCACCGAGATAGAAGAAAGGGGGTATTAGGATTATCGCAAAAGGCATACTTAGAGAAAATTCTCAAGAAGTATAGTATGCATGCGAGTAGACCTACGCCTGCTCCCATAGTCAAGGGCGACAGATTTGAGAATTTTCAGAGTCCTAGGAACCAGTATGAGATCGATCAAATGAAAGCGGTTCCATATGCTTTAGCTGTCGGAAGTTTAATGTATGCTTAAGTATGTACGCGTCCTAACTTAGCTTTTGTTACCGGGGTACTTAGCAGATACCAAGACAATCCAGGAATAGATCACGGGAAAATGGTAAACAAGCCATTGCATTATACGCAAGGCACGAAAGGCCTCATGTTAACATATAGAAGAACTGATTCTCTTCAAATAGAAGGGTATTCAGATGCTAATTTTGCGGAAGATGTAGAAGATAGAAAATCCACATCAGGTTATGTATTCACTTTCGTAGATGGAGCTATATCGTGGAAAAGCTCCAAGCAAACTGTCACGGCATCATCCACGATGTTTGCCGAGTTTGTAGCATGCTATGAGGCCACGGGGCAGGCGAACTGGTTAAAGAAGTTTATACTCGGGTTAAGAGTGGTAGACAGCATTCAGAGACAGCTAAATATGTACTATAACAATAAGCCAACAGTATTTTACGCTCAAAACAATAAGTTAAGTGGTGATGCCAAACACATTGACATTAAGTTTTTGTTGTGAAAGACAGAATCCAGGATCATGCCATAAGTTTAGAGCATATAAGAACAACAGAAATGCTCGCGGATCCGCTCACAAAAGGCTTACCACTCAATGTGTTCAGAGAACACTTAGCCGGTATGGGTTTACAGGAAAGCCTATGATACCTGGATACTAAGGGCCTAGAAGAAGAATCTGTTTCAAAACAGAAAAGTATGTTGTAGCTGTCAAATCTGATAGTACGTAACTGGCTATTATGACGAGACATGATCTATATACTGATATGTGATGAAATGGGTGCCAAGCTAAGTTTAAGGTCAAGTATGAGTATGAAATGAGATCAAGGGGGAGAATGTTAGGATTGATCTCATCCGGATTTGGCCCAATGGCCAAATTTGACCCTGATTCTCAATTAGCACCTTGATCGGGGGCGCCCCAACCATATATGGTTGGTGGGCCCTCGTCACGCAGTGCCATATAAAAGGACGTGGGGGCCGGGGGCACGAGAACCAACGTTTAGCGTGCCTACAATCCCACTGACACCAAAACCCTAGTCGATCTAGTGGAGGCGCTGTTAGCGGCGGGAAGACTCGCCACCAACGTCACTGTCGCCCTCTACTCTGCACTACGCCCCTCTCCTACCCGACAACGCTATGGCGTCCTCGACGACCAATCCCTCGAAGACAGACGGTCGGTGTCTTTTCTCTCTAGGATGTCACTGTGTAGATCTAGGACATCATGTTATTTATCTAAATCAAGTGGTATACCCACTAGATTAGCACCTAGAAGTTCCTGTTAAAGCCATCAAAGTTATCCAGTTTTCAAACACCGCAGGCAACTGTCCGATATGCATCAAGAAGAATTCCCGTTGCACTGCCGAGTACACAAACCCAGCATTATCCCCAACACGAGCTAACATAACCTGAGTTCTACTGCTCAACATCCAAGCAGGCTTTGCAAAACGATCAACACACAATCGCCTGCACCGCCATCATTACCCGTGTCATGAAGCCAAATAAGCATCAGTGCCCCCTTGACATGGATAAGATAAAACTTGGAATCGTTCATGCCAGACAGCTCAAGCATTCCGTCGTAACTGTTCTCAACTCCATCCGGAAGCTCGATGAGAAACACGCTCACCGCCAATGATTTAGCCTCCCCGTCCGCGCGCCAACAAGCAAACTCGAGTTTGTGCAACAACTCCATGCTTCAGGGAGCTCTAACATTCTTGAGGTACAGCTATCGTCACCTCATGACTCCGGTTTGCAACGCGGCTGATTGTGCCAAGAGCCGAAGTCAATTCGGCTGTTGGTGTGGAGCAGCAATCTCACTTGGTGCTAGGACAGGCCATCTCCACCATCCTCGGGAAGGAACTCGTACCTGTCGAACTTGAGGTAGCTGCGGGAACGGTAGTGGGCACCGCGGGAGGAAGCCCAAGTTCCGCACCGGTCGCAGCGGCGGGCTGCACTGCATGCCGCGACCCTACGGCGGAAGCGGGCAGATACGGCAGGAGGCGAGAAGGCCGGGCGGGTGGACACGGCGGAAGCGGCCGAGGAAAAGGGGACGGAGGCGACGCGGAGCCAGCGGGTGCACAAGGCGGCGGCGCGGACGAGGAACTTGGGGAAGACGAGGCGGATGAGGATTGAGGACCTCGCGCAGCAGGTCGTCCCCACTGAGCGCCACCGACGCTGAGGCCGCGGCCACGGCTTCCGGCGACAGGCGAAGCTTGCGGGGGCCATCCGTCACCTGTCCCCCCGCGAACCCCACTTGCGTCGGCGCTCCGTCGAGCCCTCCACCTCCGGCCGTGTCCGCCGCCGCCTCGGATTGCAGACACCAATTTACGGTCCACGCACGGCCCAGTAGCAGAGGCAAAATGGCCCAAAATAGCCCAGCGGCGGAGGCAAAACAGACCAGATTTCTCTTTTGTTTTTCTCTAACCAATGCATTGCGTGTTCTGTGTTTCATGTGTTTAGATTTTCACACGCGGTAAAAGAATACAATAAATTGATGCAGAAAATTACGTGATATGGCCCAAACATTTATATGTCGTGACGTGTTCAAAGTTTTATACTCAACTTGTTGAATCATATTCTATTTGCCCTCAAATTACTAGTTTGTTGTTTGCAACTTGGTCCAGAGTTTTTTCAAAACCCATATTAATACTTTAAAAAAAACTAATTCAGAATTTTAACTGAAATTTGAAATAGTGCAGTAACATTTTGAAAGGTTTTGTTCAACATTTTGTAGCCAATAATTTAACATTTTTAAAATATAAACTAGTACATCTAAAATGCTACTCCATGCGTCCCAAATTACTATTCGTTTTGGCATTTTCTAGATACATAGCTTTTACTTACGTATCTAGACATAATATATATTTAAGTGCATATCAAAAGCTATGTATCTAGAAAAGACAAAACGAATAGTAATTTGGGACGAAAGGAGTAGAATAGTAAATCAACAATGTTTACATTTGAAAAAGGTTTTGAAAAGAAGAATATGTTCATATTGGAGCATATCGATTTGGTAAAACACCATAGTTTTAACAATGGAGTTGTATAAAAAATCTACAATTTGAGATAATCCTTTTTAGAAAAAAAAACCCTACTATTTTCAACCCACCCAAACTAACCAATTATCTATGACACGTTCCACTCTGAAATCTTTTCACTCTACCGCCTGCATCAATCCAAGGTATTGGCTATTCTTTTGTGCTATCAAAGTTTCAATTAATTGTTTGTTTGGAAGCTCGGTTTAAGCAAAAAGGCGTAAAGTATCAGCCCACAAAATTTCCAGCCCGGCTGAAATGCTGCTGGAGCATGGACGACCCCCAATGATTTTTCTAGGGCGGCAATGGTGAGCTCAGCACCACGCCATGGTGATCAAACACTAATATAGAAATGACTCCCCTCTACAAGTAGGCACTCGAATAGAACAATTATTAGCCATTAGATACCTGACTCAAGACACACAAAACTGACTTTTGTTCACTTACATTCATACTTAGGTGAGGTGACACAAATTACAGCCCAACATGACCATGGTCATCTTCCTCATTCAACGCTGGGAAGGTGGGAGGCCAAACCATCATGAAGGGATTAAGCAGAGATGTTGATCGCCAATGGTTCTCAGACACATCCTCCACAGCCCTGCTCTTAAGAAGAAGCAGATAGTCTGCATCTGAGTAATCATCCAGTGTATCTGATACTCTCAAGTACACAAACTCAGCATTATCCCCACTCCTTTCCAAAAGATGGATCCTGCAACCCTCGCAACTTCGCAGAAGGACCAAATACTTGAGCAGAGAGATTGTGTCGACCAGCACCCAATTGCTCGTTTCGCTGCCGCGCTCCGCATCATGGATCCAAACGCGGATATGGAACCCCTTGAGGTAGATAAGATAAAAGTTAGAGCCCTCTCCCCTAGAGAGGTCAACGTTTTTGTAGTAATCATACTCCGTCTTGACCATCTCCACCTCTTCTGGTAAGTTGATGTAGAACAAGGTCATGGTAACCAAATCCAACCCAAGAATGTACCCATCGTTAGAGAGCAGGTAGAACTTTGTACCACAAAGCAACCCTCGTTTTGAGCAGCATGACCAGCACAAACCTTTTGGGAGCTTCATAGGCTCCGTGGCACGGCATTCGCCTATAACCCCAGCTTCACAAGCAACTACCGTTGCCAAGATGACCCTAGGGTTGCCTTGGTGACGCTTCATCACTCTCACCTCGTAATAGGACAGCCCATCACCTCCGTCCTCCGGGAGGAACTCGAACATATCGAATTCACCTTTGTTGATCCCGCGGTAAGTGGAAAGCAGCTGACTGAATGGGAGGTGCACCGGTGGCGCCGACTGCAGCGGTGTACACACCATGATGGCGAGTCGAGTCTGATCACACGCATCTATCATGGAGACGAGCATGCGGCCATTGCGTATGTCCAGGATCACATAGTTCCCGAACAAGGGATGCTTACTAATCCTGGATAAGTAGGTGTTGGCGTGGCGGGATGCGGCTTCGAGCTCGGTGGGCAGCCCGTTGCATGGCAACAGCTTGGGATAAGGTTGAGTGTTGTTGGGGAAGTATCCTAGGAGACGGGGTGGGTGGAGGCTGCGGAAGTCACGGAGGAAGCCATGGCCGGAGGCAACGCGCAGCCAGCGCTTGCAGACACAGGCTGCGTGAACGAGTGAGGTGGGGAGGGAGAGGTGGAGGAGCACCTCCCGCAGCAGGTCGTCGTTGCCGAGCACCAAAGCGATGACGGTGGCTGCCTCCGGTGACAGCGCTGGCTCATTGAGAAGGCTTTCTTCCTCTCCTTGGACTCCGTCCATTTTAGGGAGAAGAGCGAGCAGCAAGAAGGGGTTTGGTGAGATTTGGGTGGAGAAGGTGTGCATATATAATGGAAGGCTCACCGGAGGTACAGCAAGTGCCGTGTGAATACTAAAGGTGAAAGGGATGTGTGAATGCCGTGGGGAACTCCGGTGGCACTTTATTAGGTGATGAAACAAGGAATAAGTTATGACGCGATTCTGGGAGATTCTGGTCTTTGAGAAGGGATTAGTGCGTGAGAGTTACTGGATGAAAGTTGTTGAACTGGATTCCAGAATAAAACTTAGGAACTGCATGGGGGGTAGTTTTCCCTCTAAGATCACAACTTTAAAATAACATATGTTTAGAAGAGTCTTTTCAATTCTCACCTTTCTAACTCACCTTGCATATGAGAGATGCTTTTAGGCATAGGATATGCCCCTAAACTATTCTTTTAATATATATATCTCACAACAAAACCGACTACGTGGTTATTATATATATAAAGAGTCACTGACAAATGACAGACTCTCGGTTGGCACTACCGGACTTGCATCCATAATTAGCTGCGACACCAACTACAGCTCAACATGACCATGGTCATCTTCCTCGTTCAACTCTGGGAAGGCGGGAGGCCAAACCATCGTGAAGGGATAAAGAAGAGATGTTCTGTGCGAATCCTCCTCAAACACCTTCTCCACGGCCCTGCTCTTAACATCCAACAAGTAGTCAGTTCGTGAGCAATCATCTGTCGTGTCTAGTATGCTCAAGTACGCAAACTCGGCCGGCGTGATCCCCACACCTTTCCTGAAGATAGATTCTGCAACCACCTGAACTCAAGTCATGCTCTGCAGCAGGAGCAAACACTTGGAGCAGACAGATAGTGTCGACCCTCACCCATTGCTTGCATTGCTGCCGCGCTCTGCATCATGAAGCCAGACAAAAACCTTGAACCCCTTGATATGGATGAGGTAGAACTTCGAGCCCTCCCCACGAGAAACACAAACATTTTTTAGATCATCGTACTCTATTGCCTCCCTGCCGTCTTGCAGCAATTCATCTGGTAAGCAGATGCAGAACAAGCTCATGGCAACCAATTCCAACCCGAGAATGTAACCATCCTTAGATAGCACGTAGAACTTGCCGCCGCAGAGCAAACCCCGCTTAGAGCAAGACGACCGACGCAGACGCTTTGGGACCACGACAGGTGGCGTTGCTTGGCGTTCTCCTGCGATCCCAGCTTGGCAGGAAACTACGGTCGCGAAGGCAACATTGGGGTTGCCTATGCCTCTACGGTGCTTTACCAAGCTTACCTCGAAGTAGGATAGGCCATCGCCTCCATCCTCGGGTAGGAACTCGAAAAATTTTGTTCGACTACGTTGGGGTCGGTGCCAGAGTTTGTTCCAAGCCACTGAAACGGGAGGTGCACCGGCGGTGACCGCTGCAGAGGGCTGCAGACCATGGTGCCGAGTCGAATCGGATCACTTACGTCCGTTACATAGAAGAGCATGCGCCCATTGCGTGTGTCTAGGATCTCGTATCTTCCAGGCTCATCCCGAGAAATCATGGAGAGGTAGCCATTGGTGCGGCAGGCCAAGGTCATGACGTGGAAAAGTGGGTATTAGTTTCGGTTGGAGAGCCATAGATCTTGAAAATTCAACTGAAACTAATCTTTTGAGATTAAAGGTCCTCCTCACCCAGGATTAAAGACCACATTTAATCCCGGTTGGTAGTACCAACCGGGACTAAAAAGGTTAAAAAAATTAAAAAAATAGTGGGCCACCACCGTCCTGCCTGCTCACGCCGCTGCCCCCTTCCGGTCAGGGAGGCCGTGCGCCGACGCGACCGGTGGCCAGGCTGTGGAGCCCCACGCGCCTGCGTGGTTGGCGGCCGGCGTCCAGGGGCCTAGCCGGGGAGGCCGCGCGCCGGCGGCTGGAGAGGGCCCATGCGTCAGCGGCCAGGGGCTGGCCGAGGAGGCCTCGCGCGCCTGCGTGGCCGGCAGCCGGCGTCCAGGGGCCTGGCTGGGGAGGCCGCGCGCACTGGTGGCCGGCAGCCAGGCTAGTGGAGGGAGAGAGAGGCCGGTGGTGGATAAGGTAACGGGGAGAGAGATGAAGTTAGTGGGGTGATAAAGGTAATGAGGAGAGAGAGTCCATCGGGGGAATAAAAATTTATCCCGGTTGGAACAACCAACAGAAACTAAAGATTAGTCTCGGTTGGAAACACTAATCGGGACAAAATGAGTGACCTTTAGTCCTGGTTGTTAACACCAAACATTACTAATCGGGACAAAATGCTATCACCAGATTTCCTCGTTGTTTCAAACTATTACAACCAGGACTAAAGGGGGCTCTTTAGTCCCGATTGATCTTACTAACTGGGACTAAAGAGCCCCTGTTGAAGCTAATTTTTGGACCCGGTAAAGCTCCTTTAGTTCCAGGTCTAAAAACGATCGATACTTTTGTAGCTGGATGGAAGATCGTTCCTCTTCCGGTGCACGTGGGATCGTTGGGGAAGGAGCCGAGAAGACGAGGTGGGTGAAAGTTATGGAAGCTACGAAGGAAGCGGACTGGAGGCGACTCGAAGCCAGGCTTGCAGACACAAGCTGCACCAACGAGATGTGTGAATAGTGTGGGCACTGCTTTATTAGGTGAAACGAAACGAGGAATAAATAACGACACAATTAGCCTGTTAAGTATCTTGAGGGTCACTCTCGTCTAGAATAAAGCACGGCAGTGGAGCTATAAAGCTAGGCTAGGGACGCGGATACTCTGACTTCGAGTCTTCTGAATGGTCTCCACGTGAACCGAATTTTAATATTTTCCATTCTTGTTGGATGATGGTTGAATTGGCCATTGTTAGGGTCTGATTAGCGTCTCAGTTGTGCGGTCACTTCCTCGTGGCTTCTCTATTAGTTATTTTTCGAGGAATTCTCTTTGGCCCCGTTTGGGTCCAAGGAATTGGAATCTATTTAATGGAGTAGGTTAATTTATGTTGGAATGTGGCATTCCACAACTTTCCAAAGTTTAGATATAAGCCTATCTTAAATTCATGGGGTGGGAGATGGAAATTGATTCTATAGATTATGGTTATTAGATGGAATTCAATTCTTATAGCACGCTCTTAGACTCGCTTCTCTATAGTAGAAGTGCATCTTACAAGTATCTCTCCCATATCACCAACTATAATATACAATTATATTTCACATACAATTATATTAGCTTAATTAATTTGTGTCTAAATTATGATTATTAGAATGGAATTCAATTCCAATGATCCAAACGGGGCCTTTTAGTTATTAGTTGTGTCATTGTCCTGCATCCAGACTGCAGTGTGTTTTATCATTACCTCTTCTTTTAATTTCTTACTACTCGTTCTACATAAAAAAAAGCTTGTAAGTGGACTATATTCATAATAGGAGGGTGCCGTTGATGGACAATGAATCCCGATGCTTCTGACTCTGCTGGGCAGATGGACTGCGCATTTGGGTGAGCGCTGAATGCAGTAGAAGTGGACAAATCATAGATTGTTTTGACTTTTCTAGATGCATAGATTTTACTGTGAAACTAGATATAATATATATCTATATGTATAAAAAAATCATATACCTGAAAAAGTTAAAACGATCTACAATTTGAAAAGGAAGGAGTACTTGAATGGAGAAAGACTTGAATAATTTTCAGAAGTTTTAGAGTCTTGACACAGGGTGTTGTGTACTCGAACATTGAAGTAAAATGAGCATGCTAGTAGGCAGTACCTTTTTTGAAGAACATTGATCTGGTGGATGATTAGGTACCATGGAAAGAAGATCTGTGTTATTAACCCCTCCAAGAAGCAACCCCTATGCAGAGACCAACAGAGAGAATGCTGATAGCATAGGACACCTAGGCACAAGTTGGGTCCGATGAAGCACGGGGTTGCTGCGAGAGGGCACCCATCCATGCCCGTGACTTCCACGAGCTGAGGTTGGCAATGTGACACCGACTACGATCTCGCCGAAGAGGTTCGAAGATGCGCCAATCATTTTTTACTTCTTATACATGGAGGAATAGTTTTTTGCTTTATGTTGGCTTCTCTTCTTCTCTCTAGAGGGTTTTGATACACTACCTAGTAACTACTGAATGTCATGTAGAATGCAATTTATTAGCGATGCAGAAAAGATGGGATTGCCATACGGGCACCTTAACCTACAATTGATCGCCAAATTTCACCTTGATGAAGAAGTGACAATGACACAGATTTAGGATATGATGATGGAAACTGTGAGTTTAGATGAGGGAATGAGTTGAGAGGGAGGCTGAACATCACCTTCCTGAGCAGGCGAGGTGGAGGAAGCAATGCCCTCGTAGTGCACTGGGGATCGAAGCTTGGAAAATGTAGTCTACAATGACATCTGGGAATTGAATTTAAGGCATGTTCGGCATAGCTATAAAAATCCATGGATTTGGAGCTATTTGTACAGAGAGTATTTTATCAAACATTTTGTTTAAGTTTAGACTAAATATGAATACTTAAACTATTTAATTTACTTTATTAACTTCAGATCTAACACGAGTCTCGAAGGTAGGGGGACATTACTTTTGGTACAATTAGGAGATGGGGATGCAACTAATGAGGGAGAGGAGTGTGGATGGGTTTAAATTTTAAGTTAGGGGCATAGTTTCTTACTCCCTCATATGTAAATATAAATGATTCTGGGATTTCTAAGAGGGCTCTCAATGATGTCCTAAGGCGCTTCTGGTTGGCTAGATTAATGTCATCCTATATATTTGTGGATATATATAAATTTTAGATCCAGAATCTCTTATGTTAACATGAAAGCCCTTGAAAATTTGGCCCAGTCTTGGCCCAGAAAAGCTGGCTTGAGCCTTTCATTTTTGTTGTCATCTAGAGAATATGACTGGTTCGATATGACTAGAGAAAAGTCTGTTTTATTACACTCAAAGTTTGTTGCTGATCGTCTGAGTAACCTGTATTTTTCACAAGAAGCTCCCAGGCTTTCTTGCCCTAAACTAGGGCCCCGTTTGTATCCGCTTATAAGCGGCTTATCGGTGGAAATAAGCGAGAATCCCACCAAACGCTTTGCTTATTTCCACCGATTCTCGCTTATGTGGTAAGCCGCTTCAACGATTTGAACTACGAGAAGCGAAAAGCGAGAAGCGAGAAAATCTTCGCTTAGATTATAATCCAAGCGTGACTAAGAAAAGCGTATACAAACAGGGCCTAGCAAATGTGGGTAGCATTTACCCCACATTTCTTGTTTCCCCTTCGAAGCATAACCAAATTAAATGTTCTGCCAGCCAACGTAGTTGCAGAAGGTTTTCTGGTGAAAATTTGTACTTATATGATTATTTGTGGTATGGTAAAATGCCCTTTTCGTAACCTAACTTGTTTAGCCTACCACTACTGAAAAATCGAGCATTCGTCCTGACCCTTAGTACCGATTGGTTTTTGGCCCGGTACTAATATGAGCATTAGTACCGGGCCTAACGCCTAGTCCCGACGAGGCTCCCGTAAGGGCCTTTAGTACCGGGTGGAGGCTTTACCCAGTACTAAAGGTTACCAATTAGTACCGGTTGAAGCCTCCAACCGGTACTAATGTGCCTAAGGGCCTTTAGTACCGGATGGAGGCTTCACCCGGTACTAATTGGCAACCTTTAGTACCGGTAGTACTGGGTGAAACTTCCAACCGGTACTAACTTCCATTAAATCCGGCGTTTTCTTCCTCCTGCCCGAGCCACCCAATATCTCGAGCTTCTTCCACGACGACCTAGGGGAGGTGCTGCCGGATTTTTGACCATTTTGTGAGGATTTTACTCATTCAAGTGTTCTAAAGGTTAGAAACTACATCCTCCCTTCTTACATGGTTAGTATACTAAATTTTATGCTTTAGAGTTGGAATAATTTGTGATTTGTACTAAATGCGCCCTCAGACTAATTTATGATTTTTACTAAATACGGATTCCCCAGCAGTGTACGCCTATCATGTCATGGTGCGCTCATATAAATGGGGGCGTCTATATATACATCGTTCATGCAAGAAAATTTCATTGAAGCGTTTCTCAGTTTGAAAACCTTGGTCAATGCAACATAAGCAAGCCGAATGGAACACTACGCGGTTTCAACATCACTCAAAAGTGTGAGCGAATCCAAGCGTTGAACCAAACTGATCCAAGAAAACATGAACCAAATTTATTTAATTTGTAGGCACATTCACCATAATATAGTGGTGTATATCTCAAATATGAACCACCTCACCACAAGTAGAACACAAAACCAACATGCAACGACGCAGTGGATACATCTGCTACGCGCCGGTCTGCCGGCTCATTGCGCTACTACTTCGGGGAAGGCGTGAAGGAGACGAGCTCCTTGGACTTGAGCCACGCCTTGACGACCACCACGGCGTCGAAGGGCCTGTCGCCACCGCCATGGTCCCGCGCGATGACTTTGAGGTAGTACGCCACGCCGGCGACGACCTGCTGCTGCGCCGCGGCCACCGCTCTGAAGGAGAGGAGGGCGGTGACGGGGTCACTGCTGGTCCCCACGCCGCCGTTGCGGCGGAGGTGGCGATTGTGCTCGGCCACCGCGAACTGGCCCAGGGACTGCACCAACTTGTTGGAGCCCACGTCCTTGATATCCCTCCGCCCGCCCACCACCGCGGCCGCCGCCGTATCCGCCGCCGCAGTGGCAACGACGAGGAGGGAGAGCAGGAGGATGGAGGTGATGGTCACCATTCTTGCCATTTCTTGTGGTGGTACGGTGAGAGAGGGTTGGTTCGGCGTGCCTATATATAGAGTCGGTTATAAGGTGCCGGATTTTTTATTTTCCTTTAGAAAAGAATGGGAATGCATGCCACATATATCCGCATCCCATGGAATGATACTGTATATGATAAGGTGGCCCATTTGCATAACCAATGACGACAAGAGAGTGCTTCGGTGTGCGGAAGTTGTGGCGGAAAATCAGTCCCTAGCTAGGAGAAGAGAATATATCTAGCTCCTTTGCTTTGTTTGTACAAGAGGAACTGTAACGTAATACCTCCTCCTCAAATATTGAAATATGTAGCATTACTAATTCAAAAATAAACTGATTTGCTTATCTAAAATGTCAAATACTCCATTTGGTTCAAATTGTAAGTTATTTTGATTTTTCTAGATCCATCAATTTTGCTTTGCATCCACGTATACTTGTCAGCGAGCAAGGCGAGTTTGGACATATATGCACCGAAGCTCCTTGAACTTAATTAAGGAGCCAAAGCAATTCAGTTAGGGACAATTAAGGCCAGTGATCTAGCAAGTAAGATCAATGCTTATATACGAGCGCCTACCTAGTCAATGGTCTACGAGACTGAGAAGGTGTGTCTTATTCATAACCGACAATAAGGATAAGGTTAGGGTGCTACTGTTAGAGGTTACTTGCAAGCCACCCTAAGGTAGCTGCTAGTAGAACAAGGTCCAAAACAGTCCACACCATCACCCCTAACAAAATGACCAAATCTAGCAGGCAACGGCATGTGCCCAGCCCCTGTTTTGCAAGGATCTATTGCAACGAGATTCAGAGGTGGTGTCCTTCCCTGGAACCCTGCGTCACGGGCGATCGAAATCCATTCCATCTCATCCGCAAACCATGCAAGTTGCAGGTCATCTCCTATTCTCCTACAGATCCTCATCGATCACCTCTCCGATTGAAATGTAAGGAGGCTATGCAAACCATCGCATTCGAGAGATGATGTTGGCATGTTGCAGAGTTTGCAAGCAGGATGGAACACGCATGAAGGATGTATGTCCACGAATGCTCCTTTTGCAGAGGCAGATGCCAACAATATATCGTTTGGGAACGGGGACCCTAACAGCATCACCTCTTCCGGCCGGGTTCATCACCTTTCTTCCACAGGCGCCGCCGGGAGGAGCCCACAGGTGCCACCTCTGGCAAGCTGTTACGTGTTAGAGCTAGAGCTCTGTAGCATGTCTCAAGCAGACAGATCACTGCTGCAGATAGCTAGCTTATGGGCCCTTCCTGTTCCTTGTGCGCTCTCTGGTGCTAGCTAGACTTCCAAGAGATCCGATCAGGTGCAGGACCTCTCGCATTTCAAGTATCCAAGTCTTGCGTATGCCACTGCTTGGGATGATCCTATTTTTTCATCTAATACGTATATGTTTCTACTCTAGCAGTACGTCGAAGTCGCACACCATCAACACTTGTGATGTTTATCTTAGAAGCAGGTTACAAAGCAAGCTCATATACCACCTCAGAAACATAGTAAAATGCAGCAGAATCAAGCTTGAAGACGACCCCAAGCAAAACAAGAACTCAAATAAGCAACAGCCAAGTAATAACCGGCACTACCGCCGACACTACCATCAACAGCTACAGTGCCCTCTCCTGTACTGCTGGTGCAAACAAAACTTCAAAAAGATTCAGAGCAAACAATCAACTCCGCATCATTTTCGTTTCTTTCGTCAGAGCAAGAGCAATACGTGTTTCTTAATTGCCGAAGAAATGGACAGAGGCGTGTTTGGAGAAATGGTGAATGCAGGACAAATGGCATACCATCGGATCATCCGGTGCTAATGAATTTCTTCATATTCCAAGCCTGTCCCTCAGAATTTGTCCGACGCTACTGAAAAAGGGACCATCGGATCATCCGATGGTTGACTTAGGCTTGACTTCATCGCAGTGTACCATTTAATCCGACGCTTGCTCCGACGCTCATCTAGGGTCCATCAGAACATCTGATGGTGTGTTTTCCTTGATTTCTTCATTTCTTTGCTTGTCTTTGGTTGTGGTTGCTTCCTTAGGACCTAGAATACCTTCTTCTAGACATGTTCTAACCAATTTGTTAGTCTCAATGATCATCCAATTTGTTAGTCTCAATGATCATGTTGTCATCACCAAAATCATGAACGAATGGCTTATTAAGGCCGTGTTCGCTACATAGTGGTCAAGTCTAGAGGAGGTTTAGACACATTAAGAAGACATCCAAGCCAACAAAGTGTTCAATTTGAACATTCAAGACAATCGGCACAAGCTTAACAAGTAATTAGTGCTAGATTACATGAAGGGACAGAGTAATTGTCATTTCACTCTATATATCTTGTGCGGGCAAATAGAATTAATGGATAAAATCCTCATGCTATATTAAATGCAATAATATAAACGGCCCACCAAGAAAACTTAGCGTAAGGACAAAAAAAAAAAGATTTAGAATGGTTTCATGACGACTACAAAAGCCACATGTACAGCTTAATTCCACATTGCAATTTCTCGGGATTGTCTTTAGTAAGGATAACCCCTTTTTGAGATACCACATAAAGATTTTGACCCTCAAATAAAGGTAATCTCATGTGCTAGATTTCTTATCTTTGCATTTCGAATACCATTGTTGACAACACTACTGCAGAGAACGTCATTTGTACCGGCTCCTATGTGCCGGGCCAAGTTAAGCGCACAGGTGCGTTTAGTCTATTCGCACCGGTGCAAATAAGAACCGACACGAATAAAGACATTGCCGGTGTTGTTTCACACTAGCACGTTTATTTAAACACACAGGTGCTAATACGCACATGTACATATATTTCAACATTGTAGCCACATGTATATATATAGTTTACTTCCACTCCAATTTCTCCGGACTACGTTGCATTAAGGATAACCCCTTCTTAGATACCACAAAAAGATTTTGATCCTCAAATAAAGGTAATTTCATATGCCAGATTTCTTAGCATTTTGAATACCATTGTAGACAAGGAACTTATACATTGAGCTTACCGAGTAATAAATACCATTCCTGTTGAGGCTCAATTTAATCTTATCGTCGTTCTCATTCAACTAAATATTCACAATTCTTGCAACTACAAGTCATGCCATTGTACAAGTTTGTTACGGGTTTATTTGATTTCTTGAAGCTGAGATTCCGAACTTACAGTGAGTGTAATTTCCAGCTAAACATTATATTACCGTCATCATCAACCAGACACAAGGAAGAATACAATGATACTTCTACAGTCTTGATCACTACCTCACCCAAACCCCATAACCTTGGGAGCCAAGCGTAGCAGCGGCTCGAGCGTGTCCGGCGCGAACTTGCGCGCGAACAGATAGCAGACGCCGCTGGCCCCGTCACGGTAGCCGGTGCAGTGCTCGCCGGCGCCGCGGCCTCCTCGTCGTCCCCTGATCTCCCCGATCAGCTCCTCCGTCACGTCCCGCGCGCCATGGGTGCGCGGGTGGGACCCCCCGCGCCTCCAGTCAGCGTACGTGAGCGTCCGGTTGGCGTTGCGCCGCTCCCACCCCAGCATGCTCAGCAGCGTCGGCAGGTAGTGCTCCTCCGCGAAGCAGACCCTCCGGCGCGCGCAGAACTCGAGGAACGCCGGGAGGTAGGTGGCGTCGGCGACGAGCTCCAGCGCGAGGGCGCGGTCCATCTCGAACCACTGCGCGCCCTTGCGCCACTGCGCGAGCGTGATGTTGCCGCGGCTGCCGAAGAAGGGGTTGTAGCGGACCTCGCTGTCGCGGTTGACGAAGCTGTCGACGAAGCTGGTGTTGGAGCCGGTGAGCAGGGCGTGCACGGTGGTGAGGTTGTAGATGGGGATGCACGACTCCGAGAGCAGCACGAAGCGCTCGTTGCCGACGTCCAGGAGCGCGTTGGCCACCAGCCGCCGCTCAGCCGACACCAGGGATACGCCTCCCCAGGACGTTTTCTGCAGCCATGCGTGTCAAGCTCATTTCAATTCTCAATTGTTGGCGATGCAAGTGCTAATTAGATCGATCATCATTGCCAGTTTATATGCTCTATCTTTGATATATGATTAGGTTAATGCCAATCCATAGTATCATAGTCCGATATCCAAGGATGCTATATAGGATAAAAAGTATTACTTATGTCACAAATTGTAGTTCGTTTTGATTTTTTTGATACATACAGTTTTTACCATGCACCTAGATATAGCGTATGTATAGATGCATAGCAAAAATTATAAACCTAGGAAAATAGAAAAAGATTCAAAATTTGAAACGGAGGAAGTATAATACTAGTAGGAAGATACACCGTCAACAAATGCATGGTATAATACTTCAATATGGAAGACAATTAATTACATTAAACTATGCCAGAATATAAGATACCATGCCCGAGCTGTATCATATACAACATACAGCTTTCATATCTCTTCTATTAAATTGTACTCCTATGTCAAATTTTTAAGATGCACTACCGGAAATCTCTAATTTGCCGAGTGTTTTTTTGTTTGCCGAGTGTATTCCATCGGCACTCGGCAAAGCTCTCTTCGCCGAGTGTTTCGTGAAAAACACTCAGCAAAATAATTACACTCGGCAAATAAAAGGTTTGCCGAGTGTTTTCTTTTTAGCACTCAGCAAACAAAGAGTTTGCCGAGTGTTTTCTTTTCCGCACTCGGCAAAAAAAAATTAAAAGAAAAAAAGAAAAAAAAACTTTGCCGAGTGTCCGGATCGGGACACTCGGCAAACAACAAAAATATCTACTTTAGCGCCCCCCTCCTAGCGCCCAGACGCGCCCGCCCACTCCGCAACACCGGCGCCCCCTCCTTCCCCCAGCTCCCTCTCCCTGCCACCGGCGCCCCTTCGCCTCCCTCGTGCTCGCCGGCCCGATCCCTCCATCTCCGGCCCCTCCCTCTCCCCACTGGCGGGCCAGATGCGGCGGCCGGGCCCCTCCCTCTCCCAACCGGCGGGCGAGATCCGGCGGCCGGGCGAGGGCGGCTCGAGGGAGGGGGCTCCGGCAACGGCGGCTCGAAGGAGGGGGCTTCGGCGGCGGCGGCTCGAGGAGGGGGCTCGGCGGCGGACAGATCCGGCCGGAGCTCGGCGGCCTCCTTCTCCCTCCTCCCTCCCGTCCTTCTCCCGCCGCCCCCTCCCCCTCCCCACCGGCAGGCGAGATCTGGCGGCCGGGTGAGGTCCCTCCGCCTCCCTCTCCCCACCGGCGGCCAGATCCGGGCTCGGCGGCGGCCGGTCGACGGGAGGAGGCTCTGCGGCGGCAGGCATGTGCGTGGGGTGGCAGTGGCGGCGGCGTGGGGCGGCAGCGACGGCCGGTGGTAGCGGCGTGGGGCGGGTCGAGGCGGCCAGCGCGGGCGGGTCGTGCGGCAGCGGGGTGTGGCGCGCGTGTGTGCATTGCAGTGTGTGGTGGCGGTGGTGGTGGCGGCAGCCGGTGGTGCAGTGTGTGGTGGCTGTGGTGGTGCCGGCGACCGGTGGTGGTGGTGGCGGCCGGATATTTTTTCTATTTTTTTTGAAAAATTGGTTGCCGAGTGTTTTTGGCACTTGGCGAAACACTTTGCCGAGTGCCCGACACAAAACACTCGGCGAATCAGCGTTTGCTGGTAGTTTTTTTGCCGTGTGTCATATACCGAGTGTTACACAAACGCTTTGCTGAGTGTTTTTGGCACTCGGCGAAGTCCCTGTGTCCGGTAGTGAAGATCGTACGCGGTCACTCATTAATGAGTACAGTATGATACAATGTACCGATCGGTAGAACGGCGTAGGAGATTATTCTTACCTGGCTGGGAATCATGCGACCGTAGAACACCGAGTCCTTGGGCGGCGAGCCGGTGTAGGAGGGATCCGTGTGCACGTAGATGGAGTAGAGGCCCTCGTGCCCCTGGAAGAACTTCTCCCACAGAGGCCGCAGCGGCATCTCGCCCCTCACCAGGAACAAGAAGGCAACCTTGGGCACGCGGTGGAACGGCGTGCTCCGCACCTTCGGCGCCATGGACGCCCACCAGAGCAGCTCCTCGTCGGTCATGTTGCTCTTGATGGCATCGCTCGGCGCAAGGAAGCCCATGAAACCCATTTGCCGGTTTTGTGCTGGCGCCGACGGTGCAGGCGGAGGTGGTGGTGATGGTGGAGGCTGCAGGGGCGGCGGCGGAGGCGACAGTGGAGGCGGCGATGGCACAGTGGCAGTGGGCAATGGTGGCACGAAAGGGAGGTAGAAGTTTGGGAACTTGGCGTTGGAGGTCATGCCCAGAACGAAGCCCAAGGAGAAGAAGATAAGCATGGGTACGACGACGAGCAGTTTCCTGCCTACATCCTGGGACGCCCGGATGGGCGTGTTTGTGTCGTTTTTCATGGCTTAGCTACAAGGACCGAAATATTGCAGCAGCCATGTTTATATGTTCCTGCAAGTCAACTACTCCGTTGAGGTGACGGTGAAGAGACGCACTCCACATCTCCACTTTGCTTCCTCTGCAAATTTACATGTGTGGCTTGTGGTTGCAAAAGCCTGCCGTTGACTCAACAAAGTAAATGCCAATTCGGACCCAAATATGCAACTGGAGATACATTTCAAATTGCAGGTCATTTTGACTTTCAAAATACACGATTTTTACTATGCACCTAGATATAGTTACGTCTAGATGCATCGCAAAATTTATATATTTAGAAAAGCTAAAATAATCTACAATTTGGAACGGAGAGTATGATTTATAATGATTTTATTATTGTTGTATTTAATCCCAGTTTAATCATACAGCTGGGCCGATAAGGGGCCAAAATAGATAAGGAAATTTCCATATGTTATTAAGGGACTAAATCACGTTCCCAAATCCCAATCAACAACTTCTCGTCAAGAAGCACGAACGTCAATCTCTGTGCAAACCAAATTGGCCTGAAAAATTGTGAAGTAACTTGTACCCTTATGAAAAATTCAGGCGAATAAAACTCAATAATACTACACAGTTAATCTAGTTTTAGAATCATTTACGGCGTATTATTATGGTTAGATCGAGACGAACCATATGTTAAGTGAATGTTAAACGCCAAAGATTGGATATGATCATATTGGTTTAGGAAGGAAACTTAGGATTGACGTAACTGAGAGGTAGAGTATACGAGGAGGATACGTAACACATACAGTGCATATTCTCAGTTTCTATATTATAAGTGGGGTAAATATATAGGAAAAAGCTATCTTGCGCATGGTCGCGACCTTGCGTGGCCCGTGCATGAGCTGTTGGATCGTGGGCTGATTAAGATGGGTTTTTAACTAATTAAAGTGTATTTATAGGCTACTTAAAAACTAATTGAAGGTGCATTTATAGGCTACTAAAATCGTGTGGGGTGAAGTAGATTGTACAGCCCAAGTGTTTATTATTGTGTTTGGACTTTTAAAAATGCGATAATTTTCATATGGAGTATCCGTTTTCAAATCCGATTGCACTAGCGTGTTAGTTACGATAAGATCTATGAAACAAGATCCATGATGCATATGTTTTCGATTAATTTTACGTAGTGGCAACTTATATTGTGGTATAGTAGGTGTTTCTGTATCAAGTTTGTAGCAACTTATGTTCAAAGCTCCAAACAAACTTTACATATAAATTTCTACACAAATAATTTTAAACCTAATGCCATTACCTATATCTACATAAGTTGCCACATTGTCTTTATTTGAGTTGTTATTTTAGCTGCGCATAAGTTTTACCTAAGTTGTTACATTTATCTCCGTATAAATTAATTTGCTCCTCGATATTAGAAATGCAATATAAGTTGCTACGTAGTTCATGCAATATAAGTTTCTAGAGTTTTGGTTTTAGATCTAGTTTTTTAGGATTTTAATTTTTGGTTTTGGATTTTAGGGTTTACATTTAATGTGTAGATTGTCTATTGTCTTTATTGAGGTGATACATTATCTCTATCTAAGTAGATCGTACAACTACACATAATATAAGTGGAAGTACCGTGGTGATATAAATCGATATATAGTGTCTACGTAAGTTAATACATAGCGTAATATAGTACTACTATTTTTATACAAATTGATACACAAACTCTACACAAGTTGGTACAATCTCTATATAAATTAATAGTACCGTTATATATAAGCTGTAAAAACGGATTAAAAAATGGACACTTAATGAGTGAGTTATCATCATTAAAAAAATAGAAAAAAATAAAACACAATGGCAGTCTCCATGACTCCACCTAACCGTCATGCATGGCAAATAAGAAAAGCATGCAGAAGCATGCGGTTGTTGTGTTGTTTCACACGAACACCATTAGACGGACAAAGGGTTGCGCGCTCACCCTCTGCAAGATCAGTTGCACGTTAACGCGATCCAAATATATAGCACAAGCCACTATGCTATCTGCATAGGGTTAATGAATTGGTTTTTGGAAAGAAAAAATTTGACTCACACAGCAGAATTTTGCTCCTTCCAGCACAATTTTGCTGCCTCGTGTAGTTTTTTTAGAAAATGGAAATACATCCGGCCTCTGCGATAAACACACACAGCTAAGTTCTTACAGATTCTTCAGCTCAATAGCTTATCATTAAAAGAATACATAAAAGGAGGAAGAGTACATCAAAAGAGAATAATTATAAGCAATGTCTAATATTGCTTATCTATCCACTCTTGACGAAAATATCCAAAGCCTCGATTGCTCTGCTTGTCAAACGGACGGTCTCACTTATGTCCTCACGCCACGTTAATAAATCGCAGCCAATATATTCCCCCCAAAGTTAACCTCAAAGCAACGTAGAAAGATCACCAACGAGTAGCTGAGCAAGAACAGAGGATGCCGAAACACCAGATAGATCTCCACGACAGTGCCTTCATGAAGAACATGACGCCAATAGCGCCATTATCGTCAGCTCGAGTATTGGGCTGGGTTTACACCTAGAGAATCGAAACATGAACATACGGGGAGGTAAAAACAGGTCATCTCTTAGGATATAGTGGCACCTGCTGGCATCACTGACAAAGTTTTCACCCCGACCTCCACCACGCCATGCCAACAGCAGCCTAAGAAAAAAATTACAAAAGGTACCTCACCTAGCTGCTGATGGTGTCGAGCACACCCGTGAATGCAGGCCATCATTACCGAGAGCCATCCACTACCGCTGTGACTCACGTCCACTACGCTAGGGTAGGAGCCGGTCGCGGCAAGTCCTAGATGCGTGTGTCATGTCATGGCTGACACCGTGCAAATCCACCATGTTACCACTCTGTAGCACATCTGATGAGGTCTGACCATGCTGCCATCCTATCGCACATCTGATGAGGTTCGACTGGAACGGTGTTGGTCACGGGATTCGGGCACAAGGTTGCTCAAACCCATGCACTGGTAGGAATGGCATATCCCCGTGTAGATTCGGCCTCGAATATACTGGATTAGATCGCTGGAGGCTTATCACCAAGAGCGTTGCCGCAAATCCTCGGCAGCACTGCGTCATGGCCGAGTGTGGCCGCTGTGCCCCAGCAGGGCCACCCAGAACCGACGGCGCGTGCGCACGAGAGCGACATCACCAAGGCCGAGCAGCCGTCCCTCGCCCTTGCGACGCCTGCACCACGCCTCCTATGCAGCAGCCGCTGCCGCTTGGCAAAGGCTGGGGGGCAACGGATCCGGGCATGAGGTCACCGAATCTGATGGGCCCCGGACACCATCTTGGTGAGGTGTGGGGAAGGGAGAGACTGTGCAGGAGGAGGTGGGGAGGAGAGCCCTGCCACCACCACCATCCTTGCGCCCGCACAGACTTCTAGCGGCGCGTATGGGTGGCGGCAACGACGTGGGTAGCCTGCGGCGGCACGGCCGTGTGGCTTGGGTTCCTAGCCGAGCTGCCCGTGGGGGCCTCTTTACCAGCTGCCTCATGTAGTTAACTAACCAAGACTAATATTATTTTGCATAAGCTTGGAATAAAGTATATCTCAGAAAGCATGAGTTGTTCACCATTCTTGCACTCGAACGGGGTGGAGCCCTTCCCTCTGATATGCACCACTGAGCAATTACCAAAATGCACTTGACCAAATTCCTTCATCAAACATGTGGCTGCTAGCGCCATTGTTAAGAATACCACACATTAGATTGTATCTTAACACTGTCTTGAGGGCATCCTAGACTTCATTCGTGGTTGTCTTCTCCGCAACAAGAAATTGGGTGCCTTGAAGGATAGCTTGAAAGAAGGATGCCCTCACTATCTTGTCCTTCCTCTTATCCATCGCCTTTGGATATGCTGGTTCTGTAGTATCCACTACTACATAAGGGATCATTACTGCTAGTGCCAAAACCTACATCACCAACGGTTTTGGGCATTAGCAGTTTTGAGCACCCACAGGCATCACCGCCGGACCACCACCCAATTGTGATGCTACTTGTGAAAAACAAAAAAAATCCTACCCCTACCGAATCTTGCCCCTCCCACCGCTCGCCTTGCTTGTTGCTCATCGCGCCACCCTAGCCCCGCAGATCCTTGTGCACCGTTGTAACCCCACAGCCGACCGATGCCATCGTTGCCCCGAAGCTCCTTGCTCTGCCGCAGCCCCACAACTAACCAACACCATCGTGGCCTCGCAGCCCCCTGCACCGCCACCGCGGCCCCACCACTCCTCATGCCGCCGCTGCACCTTGTGTCACCACGGCCCCGTAGCTCCTCGCACCGCTGTGGCCAAGCAGCTCCTCGTGCCACCGCGTCCCCCACGGCTCCTCGCACCACCGTTGCGGCCCCCATAGCTCCTTGCGCTGCCACCGTGGCCCTGCAGCTCCTTGTGCCGCCACCGTGGCTCCGTAGCTCCTCACGCGCCACCATTGTACCTCATCCCGACGCTGCTCCTTACTACCAGTAAGGGGCAAGCGAAGTGGGGAGGGGAGCGGCAGCAAAGGGAGTGGACGGGGAAGGAAGGTGAAGCCATGGAGATTGGAAGAGAGAGGAGGGACTGCGGGAGAGAGGAGAGGGGGTACGGAGACCAAGAGATAAAGTGAGAGGATGGGGAGAGGATAAGCATTCGTGCATGCGTGAATGTTATCAAATCCGGTGAGTAAGGCCTGGTTTGGTTACATGTGCTTATTTTTAGCACCCGTCACATCGAATGTTTGGATACTAATTAGGAGTATTAAACGTAGACTATTTACGAAATCCATTACATAAGTGAAGGCTAAACGGCGGGACTAACCTATTGAATCTGATTACTCTATCATTTGCCAGTGTGCTGCTCCTCCCGACATTATCTAATGTTATCTCTTGGAGTTTGATCGGATTCGTCGAGCTCGCGCAGCCTTTTACATGCTTGGATTTTGTTGCTAGTACATGTCTAATACGTCCACTAAGTATGCTGACATTCGATGGCGACGGGAGCGAGAAATACGCACATGTCACCAAACCGGGCCATACC
>NC_028456.1:15717583-15747258 GCF_000263155.2 Setaria italica
CGAGGTTGATTAACTTAGGCCCAAGGAGTATCGGTTTTGTCAACGTCTTTCGCCATATGACATGTGCTAATAATGGATTAATTAGGGTTAAGAGATTCGTCTCGCCGTTTATCCTCCACTTAGGAATGGGTTTTGTAAATAGTCTACGTTAATACTCCTAATTAGTATCTAAACATCTGATGTGACATGTGCTAAACATAAGCAAAGGGAACCAAACGCCCCCTAACAAATTTTAGGTTTGGACCTCTGGTTGTACTGCTGGTTCAAGATTGGAATCGGCGGTGATAACATATTATGACCCCCGGTTCCAGTTTTCACCATCGGATTATACAACAAGTCGGCAGTGATAACACATTACTGCCAGATTTTTCCATAACCGGCTGTGATAGAGGCGGTATTGATGACTAGTTCTGCAGTAGTGATCCCATAGGCCCTGTGCATCCATATGAATGCCTCCATCGTGCTCCTTACCGAGAAGTTGGCCTTCGTCAGCATCATATTTTGAAATGTGATAAGAGTTCTCCTTTGCTGCCACCAGTGTACTCGTGCTAGTCATCTTCTCTACAGTTGGCTGGTCATCACCTCTTCACCAAGGTCTTTATACCATGTTGAATCGCCAATGGCCATGTAAATTATTGCCGCATTGTATAAGCCCTCACATACTTTGAGTTTCCCTACTGCTTATGCCTTGAGTTTGACATTGCTCAGTCTAGATGTGTGCATAAGAATAGGTTTCTAAAAAGGGTCTTTCTATTAACCATCAAGAGGGGGTCAATTATACACTCGGAGGGCAAACAGATTTATTTCTCCAGTCATCAAGCACCAGTTGCACTGTTCTGCTTTGGATATGCATTAAGTAAGCTTTACTGTCCACCTTCAAGTACACAAACTCAGCATTATCACCACTCCTATCCATAAAAAAAAATATCACTCGAATCAAGAGTTGTATGAGGACCGAATGCTTGAAGCAAACAGATGGTGTCGACTAACACCCAATTCCCTGTGGTAGTGTTGCTCTCCATTTCAGGGAGCCAAACATTGATCTAACCCCTTGAGATAGATGAGATAAAACTTGGAATCATATGTTCCAGATAGCTCAACCTTTTTTTGATAATCATACCTAGCCTCAGGCAGGTTGATGTAAAACAAACTCATGGCAAACATATTAAATCCAAGAATATATCCATCCCTACACAAAACATAGAAGTATATAACTAGATGCTGAAAGCAAACCCCTCTTTGAGCAACAAGACCATGGTGTTGGCAGTTGTATTGGTGTAGAGACACGCGGACGCTCCAAACCCTTGTTTTACATGTATCAAGTTTTGCGAAGACAACTCGATGATTGTGATTGTTAGGTACCACCACTCTAACCTTAGAGTAGGATTTACCATCCTCACCATTCTTTGGGAGGAACTCAAATTTATCAAGATCAACTTGTTCAAGATCTGGGTCATCCTAGCTTAAAGGTAAGTATGCGAGGTGATGCACAGAATGCATTGGGCTAGACACAACAAGGGCAAATCTAGTAATCTCGTTATCTCTTGTGATGCCGATGAGCATGTGGCCATTGCACAAGTCAAGGGTCACATAGTTATTGCATAGGCTAGGTACCAGAAATCGATCAAGGTTTAGCTTAACCCTATCAGCAAAAATAGTGAGGTCATAGGTAAATCTAGGATTTGGAACAAGCTCGAGGTAGTCGATGTCATTAGGGATGGAACTGAGCAGGTGAGCTCGATGGAGAGTACGAAAGCGGTGAAGGAAGCTAAGTTTAGAGGCTACTTGAAGCCAATTCTTGCAGACAAGGGTGATGCGGATCAGTAAGGTTGGTGTTAGCTAGAGGAGGGCCTGTGACATCAGATCATGATTTCTTAGACCTGTTTGGCCACATTGGCATCCTTGGAGATAATGGAGGCTCACTAGGAAGCTCTTCTGCTTCTTGAACTCCAGCCATTTGGAAAGGAGGCCAATTAACTGATCAGCGCTCAGCGTGATATTGGCATACTAACCTGCACAAAAAGATGAGGGTTACATAAGATGTCACCATCACATCACACAACAAAAATTGTTGAATGCATTATCAACTTATTACCATAGATCTACTCATTTAGTGCTCAAATAGATGTTGTCTCCCTTTCCATGAGAATGACTCTCTAGAAAGGTTAGGGTATCTGGGTTCTATCCGCACCCTATAGCCCCACTGATATCGATTTAATAGCTTCATGTGCATCATGGTATACCTTATCTCTATATGGTTTTGCTGCTACCTCCCTAGTTCTTTGCCCCCACCACATCTTCCTAGGCAGGTGAGAAGGAGGCTGTTGAGGAGAAGGTAGTGTGGTGGCGCTGCAGTTCAGATCGGGCTTGGAGGAACGAAGTAGGCTACAACATAATTTGATAGTTTAGACCCGGTAAAACAAGAGGCGGGAATGTGGCAAGAGGGTAGATATAAATTACCTTTTTGGGCAAGATGAGGAGGCTGGTGCAGATGGGGGCAATGCAAATTGGGGCTTGGAGGAGAGGAGGAAGATGATGGTAGCTAAAGCGTAGTGGGAACTAGGAGATAGGGGATGTGTCGTACATACATCTACGGGCCCACAAGAAGGTTTGGACAGTCCTAAATATGGGGCTGGACACCGAAACACATCTGACATGGAGACCATGACGCAGGATGGTGTAGTCTACATGGAAAGATATGAACTAGTCAAGAATTAGGAAAGTACTCGTTGTAATAAAAGTAGAACTCCTCTAGTCGTATCCGACTAGTATTCTTGTAACCAATCGACCTATAACCCTGCCTCCGGTAATATAAGGTGAGGCAGGGACCCCCTCCAAAGCAATCCACCTCCAAAGAAATTCAATCCAACCAACACATAGGACGTAGGGTATTATGCTAGTCAGCGGCCTGAACCTGTCTAAATCTTGTGTTTGCATTTACCTTCGAGTTCCTGATCTCGACGAGCCCCACTAACCAAAACACTACCTCGGGTACCCTCCTTGGTAGGTTGCCGGGTCTAAACACCGATAGCTGGCGTGCCAAGTAGGGGATCTCGCCGAGAATCCGCTGGCGAACTTGATGGCATGAGTCATCATCAAGCAAATCGTCAGGTTTGAAGCAGGTGCAACGTTTGTCTTCGGCTCGTGGGTTTGCTTCGCAGACGGCACTGGAAATTTTTGCAACCATATTGCGCCAGCCCCGAAGAAGAAGCAGCAAACCATGAAGCTCCAGCGCCAAGCTCTGGATGATCTCGTTGAGAATTTCGGTGAATTTTCAATTTCTAACCTAGCTAGAGGCTGAGGGACGAGACCGAGTACAACTCGACTTCTTCCACTAGATGGATTGACCCGCACGAGCTGGCATATAAGCCATCGTGCAAATTGGATTCCTACCAGAGTTGATTCCCGTTCGGACTCCGCAACGTGACCGCTGTTTATCAGGCGGCCCTGTCCAGATCACAATCTAATACGTATGCGATCGAGGATCCTGACTACTACTCAAACCCGGACGAGGAGACTCCTTTATCAGGTCCACAGCAGGGTCTGGTAATCACACCAACTCCTCATAGCAAATTCGTCTACTGGACCAACATTAATCCACCTGCTCTCGCCAAGGATGATGATTCGCGTCTGATCGCCTACCTCGACACCCTCCCATACCAGGAAGGAACTCCTTTGTCACCCATCTACGAGGAAGGTGGCACCAAGGAGGTCATCACTTCAAGCTCAGGAAGCTACTCCCCACAACGAGAACTCTTTGCTCTCATTACTAGACAAGAGGACGAAGAAGACGAGAGACTAGATAGAAACCTGCGACATGAGCGTCACCTAGATGACGCCTCACAGGACGAGCTCACCGCCAACATTGTTGGAGAAGAGACCGAAGCTCAAAGAATTCGATGACGAGCAAGGAACGCCACAAGTGCAGAGCACCACCGCCACCTTGCAACAGATCTACCAATCCAAAATTTGGATAACGCCTTTGAAGCAGTTCAAACACATCACCATTGTACTCCTCTGGCTACTGTCGCGTCTATTGATCTCATCACCTGCGATGCTCCAGAACAAGTACACTAGACAGTTGGCTGAACTGGTGGAATTCACGTACGAACAACTTGATCAGCAGAGTTCGATACAGTCGGTCCAACGCACCCCATCCCAGCGAAGCCAACATGGCAACAGTCATAGAGTCCCTCCATCTAGACCAAGCCAAGCTGGAGCTGAAGGCAGTCGGCCAGGATCCTCGGGAGGCCACAGCCACCGTGGGGCTAACCCAGAGCCTAAACGCCTAGCAGGAGACCTCCGCAACAAAATCAATGCCAGCTGCAACACCCGTACAATCATCAACGGATGCCGCCGCGAGCGCGGGCAAGAAGACGAATACCCGGGGAACGATACTGACGGATTCCCTACCTTCTCCAAACGTGTGAGGAGGACAGTTCTACCCAAAAAATTCAAACTCCCGGGCATCACCAAGTACGATGGAAAGCAAGATCCAGTCCAATGGCTCTGTTGCTACTCGTTGTTAGTACAAGCAGCTGGGGAAACGACGACACCAAAGTCGTCTACTTCCCCATCTGCATGGAGGTGACACCACTCACATGGATCAAATCGTTGGACAAGAATTCCATTGACTCATGGAAGGACCTCAAGGTGGCATTCACAAACAACTACGCAGGGGCAATGCAGTGTCCTAGAAATAGGATTGACTTGTCCCAGGTCAAGCAACAAGAAGGCGAGACACTGTGAAGCTACTTACGTCGCTTCTTCGATAAGAAGGTCACAATTGTGGATATCACGGAGCGCGACGTCATTGACTGCTTCTAGAACGGCCTCCACGACCATCGGATGTTTCAAGACTTTGGCAGAAGACACCCCGTTGATGTAAAATCTCTCAAGATCATGGTATAGATATGGGCAGATGAAGAAGATAGGGATATCGAGAGGTTTGATTCCAATCATAACAAGGGCCAAAACAACAATAATCATAACAATGGCCAACGCAATGACAAGAACCACAATGGTCGCCCTAACAATGATAATCGAAATAACTACTCAGGAAGTCAAAACCGCAAGAGCAAGCCAGACAACACTGTCGCGGCAATCCGTAGTCATCCAAGAAAGGTGGCGGCAGGAACCAAGGCAGGCTCTCATTTAATGAGCTCCTGAAGAAACAGTGCCCATGGCACCCATACCACATGCACTCTGCATTAGACTATTTCAGTCTACGCAGAGTCATGAAGGACCTGCTAGAACCATCTGGCACCAAAGACAAGGGCAAAGCCAAGGAAGATGAAGACGATAGTGACAATGGCAAGTTCCAGAACCCATCCAATGTCGTCAACGTCATCTTCAGTGGAACCCTGGGTACTACTACTAAGCGGTCCTAGAAGCTCACTCTTTGAGAGATAATGTCTGCTGAACCTGCGGTGCCAACGTTCCTTAAATGGTCCGAGGTGCCAATTACCTTCTTCAGGAAGGACCAATGGACTAGTTTCTCAGACCCAGGATGGTATCCACTCGTCCTAGAACCGGTTGTCGTAGGTTCCAGACTTACCAAAGTACTCATTGACGGCGGCAATGGTCTCAACGTCCTGTTCGCCTAGACACTAGAGAAAATGGGCCTCGATGTCACCAATATGCTCACCCCAACGAACTCTTCATTCTATGGAATTGTCCAAGGTAATGCGGCTATACCCCAAGGTCAGATGGTTTTGCCAGTTACCTTTGGGACCAAAAAATACTACCGAATAGAATACATCCGGTTTGTGGTGGTGGACTTTGAAACATCGTACCATGCCATCCTCGGAAGACCAGCATTGACCAAAATCATGGCCATCCCACACTACGTGTACTTAGTACTCAAGATGCCGGGATCCAAGGGAGTACTCTCCCTCCGTGGAGACTTGAAAAGGTCATATGACTGCGACACAGAAGCCGTGGAGCTAGCAACAACTACTCAAGTACCAAACTCGATGATGCAAGTCTTCGCTGCAACCAAGAAGGTGTCCCCTTCAGAACTCGAGATTCCAGAAAAGAAGTTGGGGGAAACCAAGGTCAAGCCGGCAAGTGAAGTCGACGTCAAAGCCATTGACCTTGAGACTGGTGATAACTCCAAGACAACCCTGATCGGCACAGGGCTGGATCCTAAATAGGAAAGTGCGCTCGTCAACTCCCTCCGGACCAACCGAGACATCTTCGCGTGGAAACCAATGGACATACTGGGGGTGCCCAAGGAGTTGATCGAGCACTCACTCAACGTGAATCCAAAAGCTACACCAAAAAGGCAACGCCTGCGATGATTCACCCAAGACAGAAAATAAGCCATCATGAAAGAGCTGGCCAAACTACTCGCAGCGGGCTTCATAAAAGAAGTCTATCATCAAGAGTGGCTCGTCAATCCCATCCTGGTGCGTAAGAAAAAAAAAATGAAGGAGGATGTGTGTCGACTACATAGACCTCAACAAGCACTGTCCAAAGGATCCCTTCAGGCTCCCTAGGATTGATCAAGTCATCGACTCCACAGCTAGATGCGCCCTGTTCTGTTTCCTCGATTGCTACTCGGGGTACCACCAGATAGCTCTCAAGGAAGTAGATCAAATTAAGACCACGCTCATCACCCAATACGGAACTTTCTGCTACACAACAATGCATTTGGGTTGAAGAATTCAGGCGCCACTTATCAACAGGCAATCTAGGAGTGCTTCAAGAAATAGCTACACCGCAATGTTGAAGCGTACGTGGATGATGTGGTCATAAAAATCAGAAATCCTAACGACCTGATCGCTGACCTGGAAGAAACCTTCACCAGCTTGCGAGAATTCCGGTGGAAGCTTAACCCGACCAAATGTGTCTTTGGCATGCTGTCTGGGAAACTACTCAGGTTCATCATTAGTCATCGAGGCATTGAAGCTAACCCTAATAAGATCTCCACCATCACCGATATGCATGCCCCATCAAGCATCTAGGATATCCATAAGCTGACTGGATACATGGCGGTCCTCAACAGATTCATCTCAAGGCTTGAAGAAAACGGGGCCTAACCTTCTTCAAACTACTCAAGCGGCAAGAAAAGTTCCAGTGGACTGAGGAGGCAGATCAAGCCCTACAACAATTGAAGGATTTCCTATCAAAGCCACCGGTTCTCATGGCACCAAACCCCAACGAAGACTTGCTGCTTTACATCGCCACGACTACTAACGTTGTCAACATGGCGATCGTGGTTGAAAGACAAGAACCAAACCATGTATATAGAGTATAGAGGCTCATTTACTTTGTCAGCAAGGTGTTGTCAGATTTCAAGGCTAGATACCTGTCAGTCCAGAAATTTTTATACGCAGTATTGCTCACTTCGCGGAAGCTACGACACTACTTCCAAAAGCACAAGATCTCCGTCATCACAGATTTCCCTCTTCAAGAAATTCTCCACAATCGGGATGCAATAGGCATTGTATCTATGTTGGCGGTAGAACTCGAAGCTTTGTCCTTAGAATTCAAATCGAGGACTGCAATCAAGTCCCAGGCCTTAGTCGATTTCATGGTAGAGTGGCGAGAGAATCAACTACCAACACCAGCAGAGTCTCTAGAGCATTGGGTCATGTACTTTGATGGATCACTTAAGCTCGAAGGTGCCGGTGCAGGAGTACTCTTGATATCTCCCAAAAGCGAACAACTTAAGTACGTTCTGCAAATCTTCTAAGAAGTGTCCAACAACAAAGCTGAATACGAAGCGCTTCTGCATGGGCTCTGCCTGGCAATCCTGCTAAAATCAAGCGTTTGTTGGTCTACGACAAGTGGGATCACCAAAAGGAGAACATGGATATGTCTTGCCTAGAAGTACGCAAGCTGGAGAACAAATTCTCTAGTTTTTAGCTTCACCATGTAGTTCGCGACAACAACGTTGCGGCAGACATCCTATCCAAGCTTGGATCTACTCATGTTCAAGTTCCAGCAGAAATTTTCATCCATGAGCTACACAAGCCATCCATAACGGAGCCGGCACCATCAGCAACCACTGATTAAGGTCCTACCGCTTCAGATTGGGAGGTTATGATGATCGACGTAGACTGGAGAGTTCCCTTCATCAACTATGTCAAAGAGCACAAGTTACCTTCAAACAAGACAAAGGCAGAGCAAGTCTTACGACACAGCAGGAACTATGTTCTAGTTAGAGACAACCTTTATTGAAGAGGAGAAACGTCAGGAGTATTGATGAAGTGTGTCACATGGCAAGATGGCAAGGACATACTGGAGGAGATCCATAAAGACATTTGCAGCAATCACGCATCTTCACGCACGATTGTGGGCGAAGCTTCCAGAGCAACGTTCTATTGGCCTATAGCTCTTGCTGACACCGAGGAACTAGTCCGCCGATGCCAAGGATGTCAACACTTCGCCAAGCAGCAGCACGTCCCTGCTGTCGGGGATAGATCCCTAGTACCCGCAAGGAAGGAAGAAGACAGACTCCTACTAGGATTCCTTTGTAATCTTACTAGGACTTATATCCTGTAATCCTACTAGGACTCCTTGAAACCAACTAGTAATCCCACCCCTGGAGTATAAAAGGAGGGTAGGGGTACCTAGACCGGCAAATAGAGAACCACAACAGAGGACCAAATCCTCAACACCAAACACCACTCAAGCGAAGGACGCAATATATAACACCCAAAATAGGACGTTGGGTATTACGCTACTCTGGTGGCCCGAACCTGTATAAATATGTGTCTTGTGTGCTTGCTTTTACCTTCGAGTTCCAGATCTGGCGATCCCCTACCAACCAATCTACTACCTCGGGATACCCCTCGGTAGGTTGCTGAGTATAAAACACCGACATCCGGCACGCCAGGTAGGGGAGATTGTCGAGATCATCAGGCGAGCTTGAAGGATCTCATCATCAAGATCAATCTACTCAATAAGAAGCAAGTCGCCGAGTTAGAGTTCCGAGCAGACAAATCTACACCGAGATAGAATCGATGCACTCCACATTCCAGTCGAAGATCGAGTCAGTTTCTGGCGCAGGCTGCTGTATGCGGCTCATCAATCAAGGCAAAGGAAAATCCAATTCGAGTTGGGAGATCAGGTAGATCGAGGGACCCACGCCATAATTCCCAAGATGACAAAGATCTGTTATAGTCATGCGCGGATTGAGGCAAATAATCAGCTCCAACTACACTCCGTGAAAAGCAATTTTGAGGGATTTGTGCTACACGCACATGGAAGGCTACCACAAGACCTCAAAATCATAGCCTAACGTACATAGAAGATGTATGTGAGCACTACTATGCCAACGTCCGGCCGCATCAAGTCGCCGATGACTACTTTGACTAATGGTCTCGACTAGAAAACTAGTCGAGGACGGTCTACTTCGACTACTCGTCTCGACTAGAAAACTATTCGAGGGTGGGTTCCACATGATCAACAACTAGTCGGAATCAACTCTGACTAGTTGGCTTCATCAATAACCGTCACGACTTCACGACGACCACCATGGCTTCATCAACAATCGTTCACGAATCAAGATAAGTTACTTTTTAATTATTTAATATAATTTTTTAGCTTGTTTTCCACATGCATGGCAACACGCCGACTACTTATTTGTGTACGCCTCTCGACGAATTACCCTCCAGAGCTACACTTTGCCAATTATTCCTAGAGCATGTTAACCGATAGCCATGGGCTTGGTACACTGAATTACGGAGGCTATAGCCACGGGTTTTGTGCACTGAGTTCTGGAACCTCTGCCAACAGGACTCATATCCTGTAATCCTATTAGGACTCCTCCTTGTAATCAACTAGTAATCCTGCCAACTAGAGTATATAAAGGTGGGTAGGGGTACCTAGATCTGTAGATAGAGAACCACAACAGAGGACCAAATCTTCAACACCAAACAACACCCAAGCGTAGGGCGCAATATACAACACCCCAAATAGGACGTAGGGTATTATGCTACTCTGATGGCCTGAACCTGTATAAATCTGTATCTTGTGTCCTCTCTTTTACCTTCAAGTTCCAGGTCTGGTGATCCCCCACCAACCAATCTACTACCTCGGGATACCCCTCGGTAGGTTGCCGGGTATAAAACACCGATACATGCCTACAAGCTGATCACCATACCACCCTCTTGGCCCTTTGCATGCTAGGGGCTCGACATGATTGGCCCACTACCCACGGTGCCTGGAGGATTCAATCGAGAACTGTTGGTAATTGACAAGTTTACCAAGTGGATCGAGTTAAAGCCAGTAACTTGCCCCAAGGCAGACAGAGTACTCGACTTCCTTGATGAAATTATCCATCGCTATGGCTTCCCAAATTGCATTATCACAGACCTGGGCTCCAACTTCAACAACCATGAGTTCTGGGAATATTGTGAGAACAGCGGGATCGACGTCCGGTATGCCTCAGTCGCTCATCCGCGGGCCAACTGCCAGGTTGAGCGTGCCAATGGGATGGTACTGGAAGATCTCAAGAAAAGGCTGCACGATATCAGAAACATGAAAGGAGGCAAGTGGCTCAAAGAACTACCCAATATCCTTTGGGGACTCCGTACCCAATCGTGCAAGCCTACAGGGAAATCGCCCTACTTCCTGGTCTACGGATCCGAAGCTGTCCTACCTGTCGATGTCATGTGGAAATCTCTAATAGTCGAGCAGTACAAGGAAGGTGTAGCACAAGAAATAAGGCGTCTAGACTTGGACAGTCTCAAAGAAGCTCGCTGTGCAGCACTCGTCCAGTTTGCAAGGTACCTTGAAGGAATCTGCCGCTACCATGATAGCAACATCAAATAATGTTCGTTCAATATAGGCGATATGGTCCTGAAGCGTATCCAAAACACCAAGGGACGACACAAGCTAAACTCACCATGTGAGGGACCGTTCGTCGTCTCCAAGGTCACAGGACCTGGGTCGTATAGGCTCCAACATCTCCCTGGTGAAGATGTCGATAACTCATGGAACATCAAGCAACTCTATCGATTTGATCCTTAATTTAGATTTACATAATTGGCCATCGGCCCTAGTTTTAAGATTTACAATTCAATAAAATAGACACATTTTTTCTCGTAATTCGACTACTTATTTCAGCCTTATCGCGGCTTGCAGAAGCATGTTTGCAGTACTCCTAATGAGCTATTCAGTTCCCTGGGCAAAATCGCCCAATTGCGGCTTGTAATAACAAGTCTGCAAAACTCCAACGAGCTATTCAGCTCCTTGGGCAAAAATTGCCCAAGTACAACTTGTAAATAACAAGTCTGCAAAATTCCAACAGAATCATCCAATCATGGCTTGCAGAATCAAGTTTGCAGTTCACAAAAAAGGTTATTCAACCTTACTGGGATAAAATTGACCAATCGTGGCTTGCAAAAGCAAAGTTTGCAGCAAATCAAGGAGTTATTTAACGCCTGACGACAACTTATGGGACAACTCTATCCAATGCGGCTTGCAAAGACGAGTCAACAGTTCTTCAGGGATTACCTAATCACTTGACAAACTACTCATCAGGCTATTTAGCCTAAATCGTGGCTTGGATAAACAAGATTGCAGTCCCAGGCTTTCCAGAGCGTAACATCGATACAACTCAGAGAAGTTGTAAAGATAGGCTCTAATCATTGAAACCCTGAAGAGATTACTTGCCCAGTGGTCTACTACCCAGATACCTTGAGTACTCGTGCTCCACAAAAGGAGGCGCGTCCTAAGTACTCTACATTATATATTTGATGAGGCTCATCAAAGAAGCCTTGTGCGCAGACACTTACATCTACCGTATGAGCAAATATCAGAGAAGATTGTAAGATGCACTAAAGAAACAACAAGTCAAAAGTAGCTGATATTGCAACAAGACTTAGAAATATTTACATTACAAAGCATTCATATCATATTTTCAATATAGAACTACTGTTTGTTTTAATACAAAACCACTCAAGGACCAGATGATTGGCTCTTCTGCAATGGGGTCCATCTCCTATAAGTACTCCTGAAAGAGTTCGTTAGAGCAGTCCTCTGCTATACCCTCTGCAACAGGAGCCAAATCAGCTTGAGGATAGAAAAACTTGACGAAACTCAGCAGTTGTTTGGAGACAAACTTCGCCATCTTCTGAATATAGCTGGTGAATTTTCGTGACATGTCCTTGAGTACTTCAAATAGAGGACGGGGCTCTACACCCTCAACTGGAGGCTCTACCATCTCCACTATCAGCTGGGCCGCTTCAGATATCACCTTCAGAGCGAGTTTGGCAACTCCCAGCTCAGCTTCACGCTCTCGGATGGTCTTCACGGCACTAACCAGATCAACCTCACCATCCTCGTGCATCCATGTCTCCTTCTCCAGATCATGCTCCAACTTCTCAACATGACACACCAGCTTGTCATGTTGATCTGTCACCCGGTAAAATGCATTCTTCCAATCGGTGATTGACGCTTGAAGCTCCAGTTCCAATTTCTTCTATTCTGTGCAACATTAGAATGGGGTTAGCAACATCGTCACGCAATTAGTAGTCGAAAGACATCAAAGGAGAGGAGACTACCTTCAATTTTTTGACTGAGAGACTTATTGCAAGCAACAAGACGCTCCTTCTCGTCCTCCAGATCCTGAATTCTATTCCAAAAGGTCACCGTTGTGCTGTCGTGCTTCATCATCAAGCGAGAGGTATACAATTTTTCCTTAGCAAACTCTTTCTCTAGTGCTTCAGCACGGAGTACGGCATCACCGTACCATTTGAGCATCTCTGACTTGCGACGGGAGCGATCGATCAAGTTGTGGAACTCAGAAATTAGTACTCGAACCATCAAATGAGTACAAGCTAGAAAATTTAGCGCCAACAAAGCAAGGCAAATTCAACTCACCTCTACATAAGTATTGAGACGACGGTGCATCTCCATGATAGTAGCTATCATCTCTAGGTTCAGCACTGGATCATTGATTAGCTGGATGTCCTCCAGAGCTATCTTCCTAGCAGTGCTAGTCCCAACTTCTGCGCTTGCATGAGGGACCATCTCAAGACTTGTCGACGTCCCCGCCTAGGAAGATGCATTGACGGCCATGGCCTTAAGAAGCTGTCACCGCCTCGACTTCTATCTCTGGCTCGGGGGCTACATCCGCAGCCACAACACTAGAGGTATTCATCGCTTCACTAGCAATCAGTTGCTCAAGGGATGTAGAAGCAGCCGCTACGTTCACAGCAACTGGCGCCTCCTCAGGTACTTGACGCTTAGAGGTCGAGATATCAACATTGGTGGCCACACCAGAAGTAGCCATCGCCTCTTCAGGTACTTGTTGCTCGGAGGCTGGCACTACAACATCAGTCAAAGATGATATAACATCTCGCATCAACGCTGCTACAAATGATATGGCACCTGGACTACTTGTCATCACGGGGTGTTCCTTTGACTGCAGATTTGCTTGGGCCGCGGCAGCATCCTGGACTGAGCAACCATCGCCATCAGTCACGAGTTTCAAGCCAAGCCCTCCAAGTTCCATATCTAAGCATTTCCTGCATAAGACAAAGCTTTAGAGACACAACAAGTCGATTATGAGCTACAATTGGTACTCAAAAAGAACATATAGATTACCTTAATGATCTCCTCAACTTCAGCGTGGGTTCTCCAAATAACCGCAGTGGCTTAACAGCTGGAGATGGTGCTTTTGGTGCGGCCTGCACATCCACAATGGGATCTTGGCCAGCTTTGAGCTCCACCTCTGCTACTTGAGTTATATCTGCACAATTAGGATTCCTCACCTGACAATCACCCTGAGCAACATCTTGAGGCTCTGGATCATCCTCAATTTCAATTGGCGATTTGTTTTGAGCAACCACAGCAGCTTCCTTCTCCGCTTCGGTCGCCTCTTCGAGTACCTACAACCCACCAATGTCATCTCGAGTAGACATAGTGGTGGTGCTTTATACACCTTGCGGAGTACATGATCCTCAGGATCCTATCCTTCTTGAAAAGTAATTACTGTGGGAAGCACATTTTCTATGGTTACAGGCTTCTTCACGGACTTCATCCCAATTGCAGACTGCTTCTTCTTTAGTGGCGGAGGAATTGAGCTTCAAGCTCATCATCAGCTGAGCACTTCCTCGATCCAGAGGATGACCCAGCCTTAGCAAATGTCCGGGTCTTGACTTCAATGTCCTCTGAGGCATTGGAACTAGTGTTGTTGGAGACCTTAAGTACTTCCTCTTCCTCATCATCACTCCTTGTGCTCTCCTTCATAAACACGTGAGGAGCAGCTTCACAAGTAACATCCGATCCGAGAGGAGGAGCAGAGAAATACAAACCGACATATTCCTGCACACAAAGACAAGTTAGCGGAGAGCAAAAAAAACTTCAAATAAGCACTCGGAGGTTACGGCCATGGGTACTTACAGGCTTTGGTGGGTGCAAGGCGCTGAACTCACACGCAATTGTGGGGATCTCAGTCACACATTTAAAGATCCGCTTCAGCCTCACCATAATTTCATCTGTGATGAGCTCATCAGGAGAAAGTCTGGATGGATCAATAACACTAGTATACTCATAGCCCAGTGGCATCACTGCTACAAGGGTTGGATTCGTCGCTTCATAAAGCTGAAGGCTACTCCAACTCTAGTGAGGCCTTCTTGCTTTAGTTTGGCTATTCTATCAATGAGATCGGGTAGTTGGAGGCAATCCCAGAGTGTCCTGTCAGCTTGGGTAGTTTTGGATCATGATTACCAATATAGCACCATTTTTCCTTTCAACCAACATTGGAGTCTATCAACTCATAATCTAGATACAAGCTACTAAGTTTCTCCCGCATCTGGATACCAGCGCCTCCGACTACTAGAGTGTGCTCCCTCATCGACTGCGGCTTTACACAGAAAAATTTTCGGAATAACTAGAAGTGGGGCCTGATTCCCAGAAAAGCTTCGTAGAAGTGAACAAAATCGTAGTATGGAGAATTCCGTTGGGGTTCAGATGAACCAACTCTAGCTCCTTCTTCTTATCAGATCTCTTCTGCTTCTCCGCATTGATAACCTTGGATCTAGTAGCTTTCCTTCCCATCCTTGATGTCACGAGTGTTTTCTCTCGCATACACTTAGGGGCTGCAAGGTGGGAGGCGGCGGTGCTAGTGTTCGAAGATCAAACAGTGATGATGGCGCTAGGGCAATAGCACAGAAGATGGAAAGACGAATGGCAAAGGTGAAATGGAAGGGATAACTTCCTCCATTATTTATAACAAGTGGCTGGGTAACAACCGTGCAATTAAAGGGATTTCGATTTAAAGGATCCCCACAGTCTCAGATACCTGACTGGCAGTTACCTTTATTTCAGGAGGAGATAAGATCCCTTCCTAGAGATGGTCACATCGACCAAAGGTTCACCCTTATACCCACCAAACTAGTCGGCTAAAGGCTCGGGGGTTGTGTGCCACGTGTCCATCGACAAAAAGTTTTTTCTTCGGGTTTTAAGGGGAAAGTGATGCAAATTACAAATTGACCCTCAGCCTGATTCTTCGATTCAACCTAAGGCTCGGGGGCTACTCCATATGGAGTGCGACTTTCGTCGCACTTCCATATAAAATTCAAGGTTGAAGGATACGAGACTGAGTTTAATGAGGCTTGAGCACATTCTAGCCGCATGGCAGTTTTTGGGTACCTTTGAAGATTCAACCAGATGAAGTACTCGAAGAGCACCAAAACTAGTCGGTGAAGTCTACAAAAGTACTTGGAACTGCTGCATTTGACTGAAAAGTATTCGAGGGCTTGTCGTACATACATCTATGGGCCCACCAGAAGGTTTGGACAGTCCTAAATATGGGGCTGGACACCAAAACACATCTGACATGGAGACCATGGCGCATGACGGCATAGTTTACATGGAAAGATAGGAACTAGTCGAAGATTAGGAAAGTACTCGTTGTAATAAAAGTAGAACTCCTCTAGTCGTATTTGACTAGTATTCTTGTAACCAACCAATCTGCAATCCTGCTTCCGGTAATATAAGGCGAGGCAGGAACCCCCTCCAAAGCAATTCAATCCAACCAACACATAGGACATAGGGTATTACGCTATTCAGCGGCCCGAACCTATCTAAATCGTGTGTCTGCGTTTACCTTCGAGTTTCTGATCTTGACGAGCCCCACTAACCAAAACATTACCTCGGGTATCCCCTTGGTAGGCTACCAGGTCTAAACACCGACAGGATACAGCATGGTAGAGGATTGAAGGAAGACCATGGTGGCTAAATGATGGCTAAAGAGGATCAGGAATGGAGTTAGGGTTTGGTGTAGTTCCTTATATAGCACAATGGGGGGGGGGCATACATCTATAAGTAGAATATAGATCCATCTGACAGGCATGAGTTTCTTTCCTAGCCAACATGAAAGCTCAAATGTGCCGGCCGGCCGGATTGTTACATTGTTCCCATGGGTTTTGTAAGAACTAACAGGAAATAACGAGACCATCAGGAATTTCTCCGTGTCTAGTGTTGGCCCATAAAAGTTGGTGTCAACTTTTCTTCTGTTTTCTTTGTGTTACAGTGGGTGTCGGCGGGAGTGCCGAGGTGAGGGTTCAGCTATTGCCAATTAACCTGGATTACCCCTAGACCTATTTCCAAAGGTTTAATTAAAACCTCAAAGTTTGTTGGTCATTCAAGCAGCCCGTATTTTTTATAACAAACACATATCCTCTCTTGGCCTACACCATGCCATAATCTAGGTACCAAAGTTATTAGGACCGAACAGTTCATCGAAGCGGTGAGGTCGTCGGTTCACTAGTTCAACCATTAAGACCTAAATGAACTGAAGTTCAATACTTTTGGGCCGGTTGAATAGAACTAGACACCAATACTAGTTAGTAACTAATAATATATAGTTGGTCCCAAGTAAAAACATATTCATAAATCACTTTACACCAGTGTCTACATGTAAACTAATTGATAAACCCATGACATAGCGACTCGGAAGTTTTACTAGGCTACAAAGTGTTGCCTAAATTGAGATGCTCCTGAGGATTTACAGCTCCATTATCTCAAGTCTCAATCTTTTGGTGGCAAATGATCAATTCCCATGCATTTATCATTCAAGGCGCAACATGCATTCAGTTTATAATTTATCATAAGAATTTCAATCACAAATAGCAGATAGCATGAAAAGGCATTTACATTCAAGAAATAGCAACTTCCGATATGTAGCAGTACCATCACTACTGAATACCCCCTTAGGTGCGCTATTAGTTTTCATGTTCCTTCTAGCCGTGTTGACTATTTGATGGTCCTTGTTTGGCCTTAGGTATGGATATAGATGTCTGAAAATGCGAATTATCCGTATTCATATCCGCCAAAAATATTGTTATGGATATCTGTTCGTATCCAATTTTAATATTGATAAGAAAAGGATGCATCTGAAGCTAATTTTTTATATTTTTCTCTATCCGATTCTAGACTTGTATAAAAAAATATGAAATATTCGATATTATTTGTATCCACGAAGAATAAAGTACCCGATGAAACCATCTAAACTTATTTCTATAACAAATTCCAAATGATATTAATTTTAATATTACTAATAAAGTAATAATGTACAACATTTAAACTATTAAAAAGTTATCTATATGACAAATGACTAATTATGTTAATCTAATATTACTAGTGATATATAATGATAAAGTAAAATTAATTTTAATATGGCTAATCATATTATTTTTGAAAACATTATTTTATTTATTTAATGAATAAATTATATTTATACGTACTTATTTTCTTAATATACTTTATATATTATAGAAATTATTATTTGTATTTATACTTGTTTTCATACATTTTAATTTTTGAAATATTTATTAACAAATATATTATTTTTGATAAACTATCTATTGTGTACTATACTCATAATTTACTCACTCCTTGTATCATGATTTTGACCTACTACAAAACCATAGATAAAGCAAACTGGTACTCGTTTGACACTATTCCGAGCCATATACGTATCTAAATTCAAACTATTTATTTTGTATTCGTATCCAATAATATTCGTATATGTATCCAAATTCAAATTAAAGTGTGGTAAATAGTGTATCTGAATTCAATTCCATCCGAATCCATCCCTATTTGGCTCCGTAGCTTAGGTATCCTTTTTCTTCAATTCAAAAGGGAAAATAAACATAATTGTATTGACAATGATACGAGCTAGAGGAGTAGAGAATGTGCTGACATTAATGTGGACAGTGTCGGAGTATATGGTACTGACATTTGTAAGCGCGTCTGTGTATGCATTGTGTTCCAAAAAATTGTGAGATCTAAAATCGCATGGAATTATGGATGGACAAGTCAAACATGATGGTTTTTTTTTCTAAAAATTTCAAACGTGATGGTTTTTGTTTCCAATCTCACGGAGGGCGTTTGGTTCCTTTGCTTATTTTTAGCACATATCACATCGAATGTTTAGATACTAATTAGGAGTATTAAACGTAGACTATTTATAAAACTCATTACATAAGTGGAGGCTAAACGGCGAGACGAATCTATTAAGCCTAATTAATCCATCATTAGCAAATGTTTACTGTAGCAACACATTGTCAAATCATGAACTAATTAGGCTTAATAGATTCGTTTCACCGTAGCCTCTACTTACGTAAAATAAACAAGGAATTTTGTAAATAGTCTATATTTAATATTCCTAGTGACGGAAAATAAACCAGAGTAACCAAAGACAGGCGCACCTGACGTCCGCAGCCCATGTCATAGGGGCCCCACACATGGCGCTCGATGATTCGCCCGGGCGGCGCCCCGTTGACTGGTCACTCTGCTCCGCCCCAACCCGCACCCGCGACAGACACCGGGCCCGAGGCCAGATCCCATCGCCCAAGCGGACCCATCATCCTTTCGACCTTTCCCCACCCCCGGTCCCCGGACTCCACCCGAGCCGTTCGAAAAATTTCAAATCCACTCCCCCTCTCCTCCTCCCCAACGTCTCTCTTCCCCCCACCCTCTCTCTCTCTCTCTCTCTCTCTCTCTCTCTCTCCGGCCGCGGCCTCCGCAGCCAGCCATGCGGTCCCTCTCCCTCTTCTCGCGGCACGCGCGCCACCCCACCACGCCGCCGCCGCCCTCCTTCTCCGGCGGCGAGACCCCGCCGCGGCGCCGCCAACCCAAGGAGAACGTCGACCCTTCCTCCTACTCCTCCTCCCCGGCGCACCACGACCACGGCGCCTCCCCGTTCCGCTCCCCGTCCTCCGCCGCCAAGCCGCTCTCCGCCCGCAACCGCCTGCTGCCCCCGCGGCCGCCGTCCTCGAACCCGCTCAAGAGGAAGCTCGACGTCTCGTCCGCGGCGACCCTGCCGCACGACGCCGCCGCGCCCGCGCCCGACTCCGGCGTCCAGGTACGGCTAGGGTTTCGCGGGCGATTTCAGGGATCTGGTGCTGGGGGCGATGGATCTGGCCTGACGGGTGCTGGCTCTGCCGTTTTTTTGCTGTTTCGGTCGCAGGTGGTTGTGAGGATACGGCCGCCGTGCCGGGTCGACGACGAGGAGGCAGGCGAGGATGGGCGGGGGCCGGAGGCCTGCGTGCGCAAGACGGCGGTCAACTCGGTCGCGATCCACGGGCAGGACTTCACGTTCGATGCCGTCGCCGACGCGGTCTCCACGCAGGTGAGGCTGGGTGAAATTTTGCGGGCGGTTTTGGGGGTGATTTCACTGAGCTTTGGGGATTCTTGGACACGGTAGGGCTTAGCTCAACTTTTGGGTTATTTCAATTAGAAATATAGAGGTATAAATGGATGTGGTAGCTGGTAAATGATTTGATATCCAGTTTTATTTATATATCTGAGAGTACGATTTGAGAGAACTGGTGCTGGTATGGTGTTATTAGTGCGGTTAGCACATTTGAGGCGAAGTTTGCATTTGTGGATCAATGTAACCTGAAAATTTTCTGCATTGCCAATTATAGCATTGTTATGATGTGATTTGGGAGAGGCCAGGGTCGAGGTCTGGTTTTCGCACGTAGCTAATGTTAGTTGTCACTGCAGTGAATACTTTCATCTTACGGCAATTTTGGTTAGGGGCTAGATTCGTTCTGAGCATGCCAAATCTACTGTATTGCGTACCTTTTTCTGTATTTTGTTCTTGGAAGGTCAAAACTGCTGTTGGTTCCTTATTAAGTTTATTAAATTTCTCTTTATCTTTGATCGTTTCACTGCATGGTTCTAATTTATTTTTCGATTGTACAATCATGGTTTGGTGCTGTGATGGTTCTGGTCTATATGTGTTTAATATGTATATTCTTTTACAGGAGGATATATTTAACCTTGTTGGGCTGCCACTTGTTGAAAATTGCTTATCGGGTTTCAACAGCTCGATATTTGCCTACGGACAGGTAATTTTATCTTCAGTTGAACATTTATGTCTGGGACCTGGAAATAAATTGACTGATACTTCCCTCATTCTTATGTTGTCACTTTAAAAGACTGGCAGTGGAAAAACCTACACTATGTGGGGGCCTCTGTCTGCGCTGTCAGAAGATTCAGTGAGCAGTGAGAGGGGGCTGACACCCCGCGTATTTGAGCAGTTGTTCTCCCGCATTAAAGAGGTAACATGATAATGTTTTCTAAACTGTCTTTTCTTTCAAGAATTTCTCTGAGTTGAAGCTGAAACTTGCTGTCCCATTTGCAGGAACAAGTTAAACATGCAGATAAAGAGCTAACTTACAACTGTATCTGCTCGTTTCTTGAGGCAATTTCTGTTCTTAGTACATAGAACATATTGTATTCTTTCTTGTTTGGCTCTGGAAATGTGATTCAGTTTTATTATAATGCACAGATCTACAATGAACAGATAACAGATTTGCTAGATCCCTCGCAAAAGAATCTTCAGGTGAAAAAACAAATGGCGAAGCATAGTAGCATGGCACCAAACCCTTTACTCATTTTGCTAATATATAACCTATTCCCTTGCAGATCAGAGAGGATGTTAGAACTGCCTGTGTTTATGTTGAATCATTGACAAAGCAGTATGTTTTCACTATGAAAGATATAACTCAGTTGTTGGTAAAGGTGCGTACCTCAATGTTGACATCTAAAAGATCTACTAACATATATTCCATCACCATCTAATTGTTCTGATGGCATTGAACCCAATTTCTGACGGTGGTTTTAAGTACATACCACTCTTAGTAGTACATTATAATTTTATCACTTAACCAGTAGACACTGGTCACAATCATTCTGTATATTATGTTGAGAGGGTGAAAATTGCCTGAGTTATATCTGTCACTGAACATAGTTTAACAATCATGGAAGAATTTTATGGCATCTATTGATGTACACAAACTGCATTGCACTTATTCTGCAAAATTTGATCACAACACAGAGTGCCTCTTAATTAAAGATTGATATTTTTCTATAAGCTCTAGACCTCTATAAATACAGACTTTCTTCCTTAATTTTGTGTTCACCAGATTTATTACAACTAATGCAGGGCCTGGCAAATCGGAGGACAGGAGCAACGAGTGCAAATGCTGATAGCTCACGATCGCATTGTGTCTTTACATGTGTCATTAAGTCTGAATCTAAGGTACTTACTGAATATTGGCCCAGTTATACTTTATATTTATTAATCATGCTAACACCTTTAAAAACTCGTGGCTGTTCATGTACTGATGGAAATAAGGTTTATGTTAAAATAAAGAAACCCTTGCTTGCTTTGCTTATATGAATACATTGAAAATGTTTCTGTTGTTCAAGCCACTAATTGCTGTCTAAGATTATTGTTGGTTTCATTTTAGATGCTTCTGTTACTTATTTACTTGTTTGATATTATTATATAGAATCCAGAGGATGGATCAAGCAGCACTAGATCAAGCAGGATAAACCTGGTAGATCTTGCTGGATCAGAGCGGCAAAAACTAACACACGCAGCTGGTGATCGATTAAAAGAAGCTGGGAATATAAATCGTTCACTTTCACAGCTCGGGTAAGGTTCTCTTTGTATTTTAAATTAAAAGAAAAGGTTCAAGGATTTAAGCAAGGTTTTTCCTAATTTCTCCAGACATTGGCTAATAGCTGAACTCAGTTTAAATTCTAATTAACTAATGCTGCATATGGTTACTCCACTGCTTGATGTCCTGAAACTAGAGCTGCATAGCACCTCTTGATTTACTTAATGAGTGCATTAGTTCATCAGTTCAGTTCTGTGCATAATAGTTGCCAAATTTTATATTAGGGGAATGATCTCTTGATTTCAATATTTTACATGATGAGGTCTAGGTATGAGATTTTTGTAAAAGAAATTGTTTGTTGCTAGTTTTGTTTTCTGCAATTATGTAGTCATTCGCACTTTTTTTTATATGAGTTATCTGCCCAAGCATGTATAATTCTTATTGCAAACCTCTTGATGATTTGTTATTTGCATTTTTTGTTGTGAATATATTAGTTTTGTTTCTTATTATATTAGCTCTTGGCACAGAAATTAAGATATGTTCCAGATGACCAATTTAACGTTAAATAGCACGTCTAAAGTCTTGGGACAGACAATAAAAGGCAGAAATATGATGTTGAAATCAAGTGAAGGCTATTTGTAAGAACTACACAAATGTATGCTGTAACTTCACAGCAATTGGATATAGTTGTGAAATAAAGATTCAAGGTTCTGATACAACTATATTTTTGTTCACTGCAGAAACTTGATTAATATACTAGCAGAAATATCGCAGTCTGGAAAACAAAGGCACCATGTTCCATATCGTGATTCCAAGCTCACATTTCTGTTACAAGAATCCCTAGGGGGCAATGCAAAACTTGCAATGATTTGCGCTGTTTCGCCATCCCAAAGGTTCTATCTGACCCGAACAGCAATGTGTTTATTCTCTGGCCAGTTAGTGTTTGTTACTTGGTTCCTCACTGCACTTTCTTTGTTCTTATACAGCTGTAAGAGTGAAACATTAAGCACACTTAGATTTGCTCAACGTGCAAAAGCTATCAAAAACAATGCTGTAGTTAATGAAGAAAAAGTTGAGGATGTAAATGCGCTGCGTGAGCAAATCAGGCAGTTGAAGGTATGATTGTGTCTCATCTGACAACTAAGTTTCTCTATAATATTTTTCTCACTCGATTCATGTTTCATCAATGATATCTTATTTCCTATATCTTACACTGCAGGATGAACTTCACCGGATGAAGTCTAATGGAGGCTTAGATGGAAACAATGGCAGTAGTGCCACTGGATGGAACCCTAGGCGCAGTTTGCATCTGCTGAAAATGAGCTTGGGTCGTCCTACAACATTCCAAGCTATCAAAGAAGATAGTGATGAGGAAATGGAAATTGATGAGAATGATGTTGAGAAGCCCTACAATCATGATAATATGGCAATATCTCCTATTAAAGGTAAAGATTCTAATGGTCTACGAGCTTCGAGGGATGCAAGTGCTGGCACTTCACATGTTGAAGCTCTTGATGGGGATAAGAATTTGATATCCACAAAAAGATCCTGCTGTGATGCTAATAAATTTAGCACTGGTGCTGATGTTGGAGATGGCAAATGCAAGTTAAACCTTGCTGCAAGCATACAGAAGGGACTTCAAGTCATTGAAAGTCACCAAAACAATAGTGCATGGAGGAGAGCATCGGTTGTGTTAAATGCTAGAATCATGGATATTCAGCCTTGCAAGGTTGATGTTGCAATTCAAACAGATCCTGAAGAATCTGAAGCCAGAGATAACCCTCTAGCTCTGATTCCTAGTTGTCTACTTGAAGCTTCTGCAAATGAGAGTAGGGATCCCAGTGCTTGTAGGGATCTACAATTGGTACCTGCTGATGGGGCAGTACCATCTGATGACCAAAAGCAGCAACACTTTCTGAAAGTAAGTTAAAGCAATAGAAGATTGATGCATGAATTTATACATGGTTAAGTTGGGTGTAAAGCGCTCATGCATATCTTATGCCTATGTAGGCTGTGGAGAAGGTCTTGGCTGGAGCTATCAGGCGAGAGATGGCGCGTGATGAACAGTGCGCAAAGCAAGCTGCAGAAATTCAACAACTAAATCGTCTGGTCAGTGTTTTCTCTCTATACATGAAGCGAGAATCTATATGTTCCTCTTTGTTAATCATTCTGGTTTTGCAGGTGCAACAATATAAGCATGAACGTGAATGTAATGCTGTAATTGCACAAACACTGGAAGGAAAAATTGCTAGGCTCGAGAGTCTCATGGATGGAACTTTACCAACTGAAGAATTCATGAATGAAGAGTATTTATCACTTATGAATGAGCATAAGGTAGCATAATTTCCCATTCCCGTTGTACTCAAGGTACTACATTTTCTTGTTGAAGCCTGCATTTACTTATCAGCTTTTCCGTTACACTAACAAATGCAGATCCTTCAAAAGAAATATGAAAACCACCCCGATGTTTTGCGTGCTGAAATTGAGGTAAAGAGACTCCAGGAGGAATTGGATATGTTCAGGAACTCCGGGGACGAGAAAGAAGTTCTACAGGAGGAGATACAGGACCTGAAAAATCAGTTGCATTATATGCTTTCATCATCATCATCAATTCGTAGACTGTTGCCTCCACTGCCATTGTCTCAGGGAGCTTATTCTGGCCCTGGCACAAAAGATAAGGATGGTGATATTAATGTTGCGGATGCTCCTGATTGGACAGAAGCTGAGAGTAAATGGATTACACTCACAGAAGAGCTTAGAGTTGAACTTGAAGCAACTAAGTCCCTTGTTGGGAAGTTGCAGTCAGAATTGGAATCTGAGAAGAAATGCTCAGAAGAACTGAAGGAGGCAGTACAAACAGCAATTCAGGGAGCTGCAAGACACCTGGAACAGTATGCTGATCTCCAAGAGAACCATTTCCGTTTGCTTGCCCTGCATAGGAGGATGCGTGAGGGTGTTGAGGACGTGAAGATGAGAGCAGAAAAAGCTGGTATCAAAGGTGCTGAATTGCGCTTCATCAATGCCCTTGCAGCTGAAATCTCAGTTCTAAAAGCACAAAATGAAGGCCTTCAGGGCCAGCTAAGGGATACTGCTGAAGCTGTTCAAGCAGCTGGTGAATTACTTGTACGATTGAAGGATGCAGAGGAAGCTGAAGCACTGGCAAAGGTATGGCTTCCTGACATTTGCTCAGACCTTGCATTTAGGTGGATAAAAGAGTAGGATGCTTGAAATGTGGTTAATGTAGTCAAGTTGAGAATACAGCAGAATTTCTGTACTTTAGGGTGAAAATGTGGAATTCTGTATGCTCCTATAGTGTCCACAGTATTTTTCAGCCTGGCACATCAACTTTCAGTAACTTAATCTGAGATTTTTCAGTTTCAGTAAAAAGTAATACAAAGCTTTGTCTTCATTTTTCGCAGAAGCGGAGGCTTGTGGCAGAGCAGGAGACCGAGAAGGCGTATCAGGAGATTGAGAAGTTGAAAAAGAACTACGACCAGGAAATCCTCTCGCTAAACGAGCGTCTCGCTGAGTCCTCTCAGTCTCAGTGCAAGGATGGTGCTGTGCAGCCAGAAGAACCGAGCGATCTGGAGCCTCCTAGGTACGACACGGCTGGTAGCCCCAGCGGCAGCCAGCAATGGAAGGTGGAGTTGGACACCTTGCAACAAGGTGGATCATTTGAGGTATCCAAGAGCACGGACCTCAACTCGTGGTTCTATGGATACGACAAGTGTAACATCTGAGGATACGCTGTTAAATTCGTTCGGTCCTATTTTGTACCATTGAAATGGTGTTACTATAATGTTGTACACCTGGTAAGCAGAGAAGGGGAAGGATGTATACCCCTGGAGATGCTGGTGCCTCCTCACCGTCTTGTGAGGTGCACGCCCAGATTCTTCCTGATCCTCGACGAAGTTGTATCCTTGTCTTGTAAATCTAGAAGGACATTTTTTTTTACATTATTAAAGTGGCGATACTGATGTTCTATTGCTGTATCCTTGCAAATAAACCTCAAGCTGTTACAAGGTATGGTTGGTCATGGTTCAGTGTCTCGCCAGGATGTTCTGCACGAATCACGATGCAGCTACTGTTCTGTTGCACCTACAGGTCAGAAACTGTTGACCCCCTTCTCGTTTTCTTTTTGACGAATTATGCTGTGTCCCTGGTAAACTCTTTCTACTATTCTCTTTTTCTGAGAAACAGAACTGCAAGTTGACTGTTGGTTTCCTAGGTAGCAGAAGTTCCTGCTACTTTTCTTATAATTGAGTATCCTTACTATGTTTATGTTGCATAAATATATTTTAATAGTTCTTAGTTTACCTTATTAAATTTTAATCATCTTTAGAAAATGCTAATATCACTTAATATATGCTAATCACCTACTTAATACCGTCATTAGCTAGCGACGCACCTGCGGGAAAGACTTCATTTGCGTTTCCGGAAGCCAGGTTCGCGGGTGCTTTTTACATGCGCCGGCCCAGGAGCCAACCAATGAGGCGACCCTCCATCTCAGGAGCGGGCCCAAGGCTGCTGGGCCAACCAATCGCCCCATAAATGACGCGACTGTGCTCTCGCAGTGCATCAGGAGTGCAGCCTGTAGGTGCAACAGAACAGTAGCCGCATCTAGCAGCAGTTGCAGTTGCAGTAGGGTAGTAGGGTAGCGTTCTACCTAGTTGATCGTACGCCCAGATACCAGAGTAGCAGTCATGTGAATCGATTCCGGTGAAAGATGACGAGATTATGGCAAGGACGGGCGTCGTCGTCGTCAAGCGCTTGGCCACCGATGCGTCGTCCATGCTATCTTACAATTATTTCTAAGAAATATATAATCTCCCAATTTCAAATTACAGTCAATATTCACTTTTATTTCTAAATTTATAGATTTTGCTATGTATTTAGACACAACATATATCTATAAGCATAGAAAAAAACTATAAATCTTATAAAATATCAAAAATAACTTATAATTTGAACGGTCCTCGCCATAGTGTTGGTGTTGTATGGGTGCCGTAGGCAAGACAGCCTCCACAATTGTCCTTTCCTTTCACTTTGCGTTTGGCACTATTGAAAGCCTTAACAATGTTCCACATGCCGTCCACGTTTGGCCGGGCTTCGACATACTCTATACAGTATAGCTGGCAAAGCAACCACCTCAACTTGACTCGGATTATCGAGAGCTGATCAATGATCCCTCGACATCGATATATTAATAAGCTGCAAGATGCATGTTCTTTTTAAGGAGAATCTCTTCCCCTTTTGTGTACGGCGGATGAGATCGATCGGCGCCCATTTCGGATGTTCCATCTACAGTCGCAATGCTCCGGTGTCATCTGCCAAACTGCCTGCTCCTGGTAGACAACCTTAGCTCAGCTTTGATGGAAAAAAGCATATGCCACCTTAAAAACCATCTTAAAATCGTGAGCTCTGCTTAGAATTTCGAAAACAAAGATATCCGAGTATATATCGTAGTAAATTATAATGCAAGTGTTTGTTGATTGATTAAACAACAGCAGCACCAGAGCAGCATACAACATCACTCGACGCGCAACAAGGCACCCCCGACAGTCTCACGCTCATGTAGCCGCCGAACCTGCAGCCATGACTTTGCGTCAACAGGGAACCGTAAGGAGCAGACGACACTGCACCGAGAAGGTCACCGCCATGCGGGACCCTTCGCTGTATTGCCGCTGCAACACCACACTCCACCCGACAGAGTGAAACCACCGGATCCGGACCTCTCGCAGGCTGCCTCACAATCGCCACCACGAAAGCACACGCACGGAGTCTTGCCACATCCGCCGTTGGACTCCACCTCGCTCTCGTCGCCTCGAAGATACACCGCGCGTGGGGGCCTCGCCAGGTCCGCCACAGTACTCCATGTCACGAATCTATTTCTTTAGTCGCTATTAGAATGGTAAGCAATGTTGCCGCCCTGCTTCCTAAGGCCTCCATCAAACAACCAAAACCGCCACCGCAGGTCGACTTCGCTTTGTTGCTCAACCCGCGCACATAGCCTCCGTCGCCGTGCCAGCAAGTCAAAGAAGTCGCTTGTGCCGTCTTCCGACAATGTACCGCACCGGAGTAGCCCAGCAAAGCTGAGCAACCCGCCGCAGTCCGCTGCAAGCTTAGTCATCCCACGATGTCGTTGCTGCAAGCAACCGACCCGATAAACATGCGGCAACCCCTAGCCGCCACCACAACAATGATCGCCTCCACGTGAGCTTAGCAACCCCCGTCAAGCTTGCCATCCTACACCATGCCAGCTTGTCGCGCGCAAGCCCGACACGGCGGGACCGCTGCCAGCTGCCACAGCCTCCCATGACCATCGGCGTCACAAGTATTGCCGGAAGCCGAGTTGGGTCTCTAGAAACGACGCCTCGAAAAAGGGCATGACACCAATGGCACCGCCGTCGCTCGTCCAGAAACTGGACAGGATTTTCACCCAGAGAACCCCGTGCAGTAGGAATAGATCTCCAATATGACACCCCCAACAGGAAGAACGACGTCCAAAGGCGTTGCCGCCATCACCACCAGCATGATTGCCGGTAAGAGCTTTCGTCCGGAGCATCACATCCCCAGCCGCTGCACGCCCTCAGCCGGCAATACCAAGACCATGTCCATGAAAAACCCACCGGGGGCGGCGACGTCTCCTTGCTTCGTGTCGTCGTGCCTCCTCATCCGCTGCCACTGCACGCCTGCACCCTGTGCTCGCCACCCACATGCGCTGCTGACCTTAGCTCCACCTTAGCGCTGCCACCCACAAGTCCGGTTGCTCGCGGTCCATACGAGCACAACACAGGGCCTCCTCAGCTCGTGGTCGCCCCTTGCCCGGCGCTGCAAAAGACAGCAGCCAAGGGGCCTGCAGATCCGGCCGCGGAGCGCTGGAGCGAAGCCATCAGAGCCGGGAAAGAAGCTCGCGCCGCCCGCACAGCGTGCGCCTCTCCGAGTTGAGAAACGCCTTGTCGTCGCCCTCCTTGCGGGAGCCGGGCTTCCAACCTCCCTACTCTAGCGACGGCGATGAGAAGAGGGAGAGGAGAGCGGAATCCCGACGGCTGCGAACGAAGGTCCACCCGTGCCGCTTGCAGGAGCGACGCGCTGCAAGCGGCACGTGGGTCGTTTCCTTTTTTCCTTGCTGACTCCCTAACTTTCTCTTGTTGATTGATTATTGATCGAAGATAATCGGTAGGTAAGATTCAGACCATGTGCAAGCATGCATATTCTTTGCATTCTTTAACCGGACCAACCAACCTTCGGAGTTCATAAAATCCTTGGTCTCGGTTTGACCGGCCGGCTTTGCGAGCCCTGCATTGCCTCCATTTTCGTTCATATCCCTGCAACTTGCTATTAACTGAAGAACTTTGAGATCCTTCACTCTACCAACTATATCTTGACCACACGTTTTCATCTCTCTCCCAAGATGAGAGGAATTCAGACTTCAGAGACACTCACCGGCGCAGTGTCTGCAACTCTGCATAAAGGGTCGTCCTCGACGACCAGCAGCCACAGCAGAGACGACGATGTCTCCATTGTCACATCACACCAGATTCCAGATAGGACTTGTGCAAGGAAGAAAATAAAGGGGCTCGCAAGACAACAAGAGTTGCAGCAACCAAGGTTACTAAAAGGCGCAAAAAGCGGCACACATGTTGTTAGTACTTGCCATGTCAGCACATGTCAGCAAGGGTGGGGCCCACACGCCAGCTGGGTTCGGAGAAAGGGCCCCTCTGGCACTTGCTGGCCGGCCGGGGGAGGTCTAGATTCCATACGACAATGACAGGGGGGCGCACACGAACTAAG
>NC_028456.1:15747358-15792883 GCF_000263155.2 Setaria italica
TTGACCTCATACCTTGTAATCTCTTTGGACTCCTTGTAAAGTCTAGTACTCACGCCTCCCTGAAGTATATCACGAAGGGCAGCGGTCCTTTGATCGTTAGGTGAAAATCTCGTAGACCCACAATAGACGACCACATCCTCACTACCAAACAACGCAAAGGCGCAGGCGCGAAATATTCAGCACCCCAAACAGGTACGTAGGGGAATTGGTTACTCTGGTAGCCAGAACCAGATCATATCTTAATTAGGTGTATTAGATTTGTCTCGAGAATTATACTCCATCAGTGCAATTAGTTTTGTAATTAGCTTATGTTTAGTACTCCTAATTAGCATCCAAACATCCGATGTGATAGGTGTTAAACTTTAACAGGTGTTTCCCAAGCACCCCCTAAAGCTAGCTCCCTGTTTTGTGATTAAGAGATGGCAACAACAGGCCAAGCCAGCCGACAAAGAAACCTTCCCTGCTTTGCTCCCCCCATGTTCAATCATTATCGCCGGTGTCAAATGGACAGAGAGGGTGATAAACTAGAAGCCCCATCATGCATGATTAACGTAGCACACTGATGGTAGTGCAAGTGGATTTCGGTGCCAACTACCAACGCTTGTACAAGTACGATGTACTCTGTCTCGTAGGTCCTGTATTGTTACATCACAGCCTCATAATCTTTGTATGATTGAAAATGGAGTTCCTCTTAGTCGTTGTGCCAAGGACCAAGAGTCAGCCGGGAACAGCGCTGGGTCAGCTCCACTAGAACGATAGCTTATACATGAACAATAGTTTATCAAGCAATTGCACGATTTCGTATGGTCTAGCTGACCCCAATAAAAGCCAGCCCGCTTCCGGTGCTAACGACAAGCTTCTAGGCTTCGGTCTAGCGGTGGTAGCTATTGAAACGGAGCATAGAGAAGATGGATGAGGGGCGGGTTGGCAAGGTAGTGCGAATACCACTAGCAACATGTGGTAGTGCATCACTCGATAGTTATTGCTCAGAGAGGAAGCTAGATACGTTGAGATTAAAGGGGGCCGAGGCCCCCCTCCTCTCTCGAATATTAACCAAAGCACAAAAATAGCTCTAGCTTGAATCCCTGCATTTGTAGCCAAACTCCACCGTTTTTGAAGGGTTGAAATTAGAAGGTCTGGCAAATCAGGTAAAGGGTAATGTGGCTTGTGAGGAACGAGCGGCGGGCCAAAAAGAGACATGGTAGATAGTGTGGGAATCAATACTAGAGATGGGACATGGTAGATAGTGTGGGAATCAATACTAGAGATGGTTGGCAAAAGCAACAGGAATGGCATACCGTACAACACCCACACTTCCTCAAGTCTTCTGCTTCGCTACGCAGCAGTATAATCCATGGTCTACCTATATACATCTGTTCCTAGTTATGTAGTATTTTTTTCAATTATATGCTAGCGTAGCATACCGTGTTCCCCATTATACAAATAACATGAATGACAAGTGCCCAGGGTGCTCTCTCTCTTGGCTGGAACTACATTTTTTAGGGTGTCTTCTAAAGCAGTGCTAAAATGCGAAAATTCACTTGTTTGACTGTTTCGGGGTGATCCATGGACGCACGAAAACATGAGTTTATATACGCAAAGCATATTGTAAATAATAATTCGGGAAATCCAAAAAGAGGAAAACGAAGACCACGAGCCGAGGCTGGCCTCCACCTGGTCACCACGGCTCGCGCCTCCTCTTCTTCCTCCGCGCATCTTCTAATCTCTCCCTGCATCCCCAAAAGCGCAATCTCTCCCCTTCGCTAAGCACCGCAAGCACTTGCAAAAGACCTCGCATTATTTGTCTTCAATATTCATACAGATTTGAGGACATTAAATTAGTATATAGAATCCTAAAACATAAAGTCGGATTTAGTGCATCACTCCATAGGTAGTGCTCGGACGTTGAGATTAAAGGGACCGATGCCCCCTCCCCTTCAAATATTAGTCCGCTTTTAGTCCATTCAAACAAACTCTTAATAATCAAAGCATAAAAATAGCTCTAGTTTGAATCTCCTGCATTTGTTGCCAAACTCTTGGAAGGTTGAAATTAAAAGTTCCTGGCAAATCAGGTAAGCATAACGTGGCTTGAATGAGTGTAGACGGTCGTGGGAATCAATGGAGATGGTTGGCAAAAAGGAAGATAATGTGTGCACGCAGGCGGGAGGAAGATGGAGCACAATACTTTATTGGTTTCTGACGGTTAGATTTGAATTTGATGGATATGGATGGTCAACTTGTACGTATGTAATGTGGTAATTTTTCAGTCAACTAGGAAATATATTTATATATAGCATCTCCTTATTACAGATTATTTGGCGCGGTTTCCTAGTTTTGGAAAATGTATGATTGGCCAATCAGCAGTGACGGCCTGTTCCATGTTTAGTTTGTAGGATCACTGATCCTACTAGCTAGCTAGGAATCCATACTTCTCCTCATCATGCATGGGGAGATCATGAACATACAAGCCATCGAGTCAAGATCATTATGGAGCTGGTCCAGGAGGGATGAGGGGCATTGCATTAAGGCCAGTTTGGTTTCCCGGGTAGTAGAGCCACACCAATCACTATGGTGATCAGAAGCGCGGATTCTCTGAACTTTGTGAAGGAAAGTCACCGATCACTATGGGCATTGCATTAAGAATTGCATGTTGTGTCTTCAGTTTGCACTCGAGGTAGCATTCGCATTCCACGAATGCCATGCCCCGCCGCTTTCTACTACAGTTTGGCTTGGCCGCTTGGGCACCTGCAGGCTGCAGCGCTGCCCTTGCTGCAACAACAGCTCTCTCCCGGACGACCCGGCTGGCCCACTCTTCCCTTCCGCGCTTCGATGAGAGAGATGCCATGCCAGTCCTCTCATGGCAATCATTGCTCGTCGCTCCCGATCGAGACGCCACGCTGCCTGCTTGGCTTCCTATAGCGTGTGCCGACGTGTATGTACAGACGACGGCGGCGCCGGCCGGGGGAGAGCGCATTTATGGCTGCTCAAGCTTCATGTGGCTCGCTGCCGCCGCCCCCTGCTGCTGCTGCTGGTGTCGTCCTGCTCCTGCATGCACCGAGAGAGCAGCCAGCGATCGAGCTCGTCAGTCACTGTGCCGCAGAACAGGAAGAAACACACTACTAATGCTCAGTTTTGTACTTAGTAACGTAAAGGCAAATTATCGGGTTTCACTTGCCATGGGAATTACTCTCGTGTGCCGCCCAGCCGGAGCCGGGGACGTGGACGGCGGCGGCGGCGCTGTGGTTGTGGCGCGCGACGACGCTCTGGAGGTCCTGCGCCTCCCAGCCGGAGCCGGGGCGGAAGGACCCGGCGCACGAGTCTACCAGCTGCTGCTGCTGCTGCGCCGGTGGGTGGGCGGCCGTGACGAACGACGGGTCGGCGGCGGCGGCGGCGTAGGAGGGGAACGCGGCGGCCGGGTGGTGGTGCGGCGGCGCCAGCACCGCCGTCTGGTAGCGCGCGTCCAAGTCCAGCTCCGGGTTCATCGTCGACAGCTTCATCGACAGGAACTGCCAGGGATCCAAAGCACATTCCAAACGCGATCGAGCTCAGAAAAATTTAGCTTTTTTTTTACCGCGGGAAAAAGGAAAAACTCAACTGCTTGGTTACCTCGACCTGGCGCTGCAGCGACTGCACGTAGTTGATGATCTCGTCCAGCATCAGGGCTTTCCCCGTGATCTGGTCCGCCGCACATTATATAATCCATTAATTAACCAACTCCCCCAAAGGTTAGATCAATCAACTGCTATTAATAACCCTCAAAAATGAATCGATTTTTAAAGGAGAAGCGAAAGGAAATCCTAGTTTGACCACCGGAGCGCGGCCGGGCAGGCTTCAGCTCACCGCAAGGCAATAATTGGGCACTGATCCCGCGCCACCACCCCACCGGAACCACCCGCACCGTGCCATACCAGTTCATTATTAATCGCCGCTCGATTAATTAATTATGCGCAATTGATTAGTGTATCAATAATTTAGTCTTGGATTATTGGATTTGGACCACACGAGCCATTCCGCCTTGGACTGCCACACCAGTACAATACCACGGTCAAAGTTACTGCCGCCGCATGGCTTTTTTAGCAGTACCCGCACACAAAAGTCCAACAAGGGAGGTGAGTGAGTTTTTTTTTATATATAGCTAGCCAAAATTACTGTGCCGAGAGTGATGATCAAGTACTGCGTGAAATCCGGCACAAATTGATCAAGTACTCTTACCTGAAAAATGTGTACCACTAAGGCTCATTTTGTACAATTGTCACGGTTCCTGATGTTTTCTTTTTTGGTCAGATATTTGATCATGCAAATTGTTGTTCAATTTCCATGCATATGATGTCAAATGAAGCTTTTACAATGCTAATGCTCTAGGTTAACCAAATGGAGGCGTCAGTGTAACCAAATGTAATGTAATGTCATGCGCGTTTGGACAGAGCCACAGAGGGCGAGAGAGCAGCGGCGTTACCTTGTTGCAGCCTGGCACGAGGGACTGCAGCATCTTCATCCTCTCGCTAATCCTCTCCCGCCGCACCTACCAATGGAGAAGCAGCCGCAGTCAGCGAGATGATGAGCGTGCATCGTGATCGATACAGGAACGGACGTACCCTCTCCGCGAGGCTGTGGCTATCCGTGGCCTGCCCCCGCCGCGCCCGGACGTGGATGTAGCCCTTCGCCGGCTCCGGCTCTGGCGCCGCCGCCGCGTTGTCACCGCCATCGTCGTCTTTGCCTTCGGCGCCGCCGCCCGCCGCGACCTTCGACCGCTTCGAGCTCGCATTGGCCGCCGCCGCCGGGGTCTGCGGGGCAAAGTGTCAAGTTGCTTAACCGGAGGACAAGCTAAGAAGTGACGGAGGACTCGCCGACTCGGGCCGTGCGTACCATGGCTGAAGATGTGGCCTTGCCCTTCCCCGAGGCCTTGCGCTTCTTCGCCGGCGGCGCGGCATCGGGGCTCCCCAAAGCCGGCGCGCCGAACGACTTGCTGCTGGCGACGCGGGACAGCCGGCCGGTGCCGGCCGTCTCGAGGGCGGCGGCGCCACCGGGGTAGCCGCAGCAGCCGCCCCGGAAGGCCAACGACGCTGCTGCCGCAGCGGCCGGCGAAGCTGCGCCGCCGCGGGGCGGGGAGCTGAGCGGCGTGCTGTAGCAGGAGTTGCTGGCGCTGGCGGCCGCGGCGGCGCCGCAGATGCCGCCGAGGCGGCCGATGAGGTCGCCGATGATGGCCACGTCGTCTCCGCCGGCGCCGTAGCAGCCGCCGGCATTGTGGGACGGGGACGAGACGAGGGAGCTGAGCGCGGAGTCGAAGTGCGCGGCGGCGCCCGAGGAGTCGGGCAGCTGCAGGTCGGCCCACGCCAGCCCGAACCCCTGCATCGCGGCGGCGGCGGCGTCGAGCCCCGGCGGCGTGTAGGAAGCAGAGCCGTAGAAGGGCGCGGCGCCGAGGTCGGCGGGGAAGTCGCCGGGGCCGGGGAAGAAGTGCTCGTCGGCCATTACGACGCGGCGGTGGCGCGGGGAGGCGGGAGGAGGTGGTGGGAGAGAGGACGGGGGGAAGCGGTAGTTGACCCTTATATATAAGAAAAGAGAAGAGTAACCGTATTGGTTGGGTGGGGACCACGCAGCCCATGTAGTATACTCCATGTACTATGCCAATATGCTATGCCCGAGGGCCTCGCACTCGCACGGTAATAAACAGGAAAAGACAACGCGGGGTTGCAGCCTGTCTTTTTAATCAAAAAGTGAAATTAAAAGGGGCTGTACGTACATACTGCAGCTTCTATAGGAACCCGGCTAATGATGAAATCAACGTTTGTTCGATGTGAACAGCAAATGGTTAGAACAAGACACCTATAAACAAAAGATCATTTTAAGATCTGTCCCAAATTACTGGTCCATACATTTAGATTTTTTTTTAAATCAATTTTTTTTTTAATTTTAACCAACAATATCTCAAAAATAATTTATTTCAGGTAGAAACGATTACGTATTATAATAATCGGTTTCATAATACTAATATTATTTTGGTGTCATTAGTCTCTCTAATTATTTCAGTCAAAATTAAAAAGGTTTGACTCTGGAAAAGTTTAACTATAGTATATCTTGGGACAAGGGAGCGTTCTTTTTTTTCAGATACATGACTTTTAATACGTATCTAGATATAGTATAAATTTAGGTACATATCAAAATTTATATATTTAGACAAAATAAAATGAATATTAGGAGAGAGTATCTAATAAGTAAATAAGTAAAAAAGGGTATAACTGAAAACCAATTCCAATAATGAGCAGCGAAAAAGTAGAAAATTGGGCAACATCGTTCTAAGTTTAGTCCAAATCATCTAAGAGAATTTTGTGCTTGTAGCTAGGGGCAGTGGATAGGTCCTTCTTATCCTATATATATCTATGGACCCACCAGAAGGTTTGGACAGTCTTAAATACATGGTTTGATACTGAGACGTATCTAAAATGAAGACTATGACGCAGGACGACGTAGTCTACGTGGCAAGACAAGAACTAGTCAAGGATTAGGAAAAGTACTCTTAGCAATAGGAGTAGAATTCGTCTACTCGAATCTGACTAGTATTCTTGTAAAACAATCGACGTGTAACCTTGCCCCCGGCAATATAAGGTGAGGCAAAGACTCCCTCCAAAGCAATTCAATCCAACCAACACAAAGGACGTAGGGTATTACGCAATCTAGCGGCTCGAACCTGTCTAAATTGTTTGTTCGAGTTCACCTTCGAGTTTCTGATCTCAGCGAGCCCCACGCACTAAACACTACCTCAGGCACCCCCTTCGATAGGTTGCCGAGTCTAAATACCAATAGCTGGCACACTAGGTAGGGGTTGTCGCCGAGAATCCACTAGAGAACTCGATGGCCTAAGTCGTCATCAAGCCGATCGTGGCGTCTGAAGTAGGCGCGACATTCATCTTCGGCTCCTGGGTTTGCATCGTAGATGGTGCTGGAAATTTCTACCGCCACATTGCGTCGACCCTAGAGAAGAAGCAGCAAACCACGAAGCTCCAACGTCGAGCATTGGAGGATCTCGTCGAGAATTTCAACAATTTTTCAATTTTTGACTTAGTCAGAGGCTGGGGGGACGAGTCCGAGTACAACTCGACTTCTCCTGCCAGTCGGATTAACTTTCACGAGCCAGCGCATAAGTCATTGTGCAAGTCGTACTACCACCTGAGTCAATTCCTGTTTGGACTCCGCAACATGACCACTGTTTATCAGGTGGTCCTATCTAGATCACATTCCGACACGGATACAATTGAGGACTTCGACTACTAATCGAACCAGACGAGGAGACCCCTTTATTAGGTCCGCAGCAGGACTTGGTGATCACATCAACTCCCCAAGGCAGATTCGTCTACTGGCCCAAAATGAAGCTACTTGCTCTTGCCAAGAACGACGATTCACACCTCATCGCCTACCTTGACACCCTCCCATACCATGAGGGAACTCTTTTGTCGCCCATCTATGAAGAGGGCGGCACCATCGAGGTCATCACCTCGAGTTCAGGAAGCTACTCTTCAGAATGAGAACTCTTCGCTCTCATCATTGGACAAGAGGGCGAAGAAGAAGAGCAACAGGACAGAAAACCACGACATGAGCGTCTCCTGATGACGTGTTGCAAGATGAGCTCACTGCCAACATTGTCGGAGAAGAGACCGAAGCTCAAAGAACTCGACGACAAGCGAGAAACGCTATAAGAGTAGAGCGCCGCCACCACCTTGCAGTAGACTTACCAATCCAGAACCTAGATAACGCCTTTAAAGCAATTTAAACGCGTCATCATCGTACTCCTCTAGCTACCGTTGCATCTATTGATCTTATGACCCGCGTGATGCCTTAGAACAAGTACACAATATAGTTAGCTCAATTGGCGGAACTCGCTTACGAACAACTCGATCAACAAAATCCAATATAGTCAATTCAACATTCCCCACCCCAGCGTAGTCAACATGGCAGCAGCCATAGAGGCCCTCCATCCATACCAAGCCAACTTGGAGGTGCTAGACCAAGCCAAGCTGGAGCAGAGGGTAGTCGGGCAAGACCCTCGGGAGGCCGTGGTCACTGTGGGGCTAATCCAGAGCCTGAACACCCAGTAGAAGATCTTCACAACAAGATCAACGCCGACTGTGATGCTCATACCATCATCGATGGATGGCACCGTGAACACGAGCAAGAAGTCGAGGACCTAGAAGATGATTCTAACAGGTTTCCTGCCTTCCCAAGATGCGTGAGGAGGATAATTCTACCCAAGAAATTCAAACCTCCAGGCATCACCAAGTATGATGGCAAGCAGGAGCCAGTCTAATGGCTACGGTGCTACTCGCTGTCAGTACAAGCAGCTGGGGGAAACGATGATTTCAAATTCATCTACTTCCCCATCTGCATGGAGGCGGCGCCACTCACATGACTCAAAATCATTGGATAAGAAATCCATCGACTCGTGGAAGGACCTCAAGGTAGCGTTCACCAACAACTACGCAGGAGCAATGCAGCGTCCTAGCAACAGGATCGACTTGTCTCAAGTTAAACAATAAGAAGGTGAGACCCTGCAGAGCTACTTATGTTGCTTTTTTGACAAGGCCACAATCGTGGACATCACAGAGCGCAACATTATAGACTGCTTCTAGAACGGCCTCTACGACCACTGCATGTTCCAGGACTTCAGTAGAAGATGCCCCGTGGATGTCAAATCTCTCAAGATCATGGTACAGGCATGGGCAGATGAAGAAGACAGGGAGATTGAGAGGTTCGAGTCTAATCACAACGAGGGCCAAAACAACAATAATCAGAACAATGGCCAACGCAATGATATGAATCGTAACGATCGCCCTAACAATTACATCCAAAATAGCTACTCGGGAGGTCACAACTACAAGCGAAAGCCAGACAATACTGTTGCAGCAATATCACAGTCGTCCAAGAGAGGTGGCGGCAGGAATCAAGATAGGCCCTCTTCAACGAGCTCCTGAAGAAATAGTGCCCATAGCACCCGTATCACAAGCACTCTGCGATAGATTGTTTCAGTCTACGCAGAGTCATAAAGGACCTGCCGAAACCATCTAGCACCAAAGATATGGGCAAGGCTAAGGAAGATGAAGACGATAGTGACAATGGCAAATACCAGAACCCATCCAACACCATCAACGTCATCTTCAGTGGAACACCGGGTACTGCTACTAAGCGGTCCCAGAAGCTCGTCCTTTGAGAGAATGTCCATTGAACCTGGATCAAGTTTATTTTTGTTTGCTCAAGTTTATTTCTGTCTGGATCGGAGTCTAGTTACGCCTAGATGTGGCCACGACCCCCATGATGCTGGAGTATTTCTTTAGCGAGGTCGCAATTTCTTGGTGTATTGTGTTAGATTTGAGATCCTTCTCTTACCTTGGTCGCTTTAGATCTATCTGCAAGGCCAACATTTGCATCGTTATGGTCATAGTACATTCTATTACTTATATCTAAGACAACTGACCAAATACTTATTGTGCAAGACCTACTATCACATTACTACATTGCTGAAATTCAATCACATGTCATGGTATGTAACGAAACAAGTGATTATCATGCTCTCGTATTCTTTACTTTATTCAGTTGCTTTGTTTAAGATTGAAGTTTGACTTCTGCTCCTTTTATTTGTAGGCCGAAATATTGAAAACAATCCGTGGGGTTGCAGTATCAAATTCTGGTCCTCATGATTTGTAGTCAAAGTCCCTTCCTTGATTATGTGACCATGCAGCCAGCCTCAGCTACAAGCTCAAGATTTGAAGTTTCTTTGGGAGGGCTATAAGAAGCTGCAGAACTAAGACAACAAGTTATTGAATAGGAGCAAATGTTGAACGACTTGAAGATGAAGGCACAAGCTTCAGATGCAGCAATGAAAATGCAGTCTGAGGAGATTGAGAGTTTGAAGAAAGCAGTAAGAGAAACTGAGTACCTCCTTCGTCAACTGCTAAACTTCAGAGGGTAAGGTCAATGTGTTTCTTAGGCATCTACTCATGTCCTCCCAGTTGTTTGTGCTGGTTTGTGAGTATTGTGGTTTGTGCTCAATGTGTTTCTAGGCCAGATTTGTTCTTGGTCAGAGAGATATCATGTGTAGTGGTTTGTGATCCCTTATGGACAATATGCTTTTGCTTGTTCTTTGATCATGAATAATAATGTGTGAAGTGTGATGAGAAACATTTATTTATATGTGTGGTATGTAAAGGTTAATGGTGTTGTCAATTACCGAATTGATTTGTATGTTATAAGAAATTAGATTATATTTTAATTAAGCATTACCTAGGCTACACCCGAAAATAACTAGGTCCAAAATTTCGTGGGCTCGCACCCTCGGCCCATTATTTTGTGGGCCTAAACAAAGTTATGACGTCAACAATTGTTCGGCTAAATCCATTAAGAATTGGGGCTAAACAAAGTTATGACGTCAGCATATGTTGTGCTTGATCCAACAAGAACTGGGTCTAAACCAAGTTATGGCATCAACAATTATTGGGCTCGTTCCAAGAAGAATTGGTCATGAATCAATCTATGATGATAGCAATTATTGGGCTCGGCATAATAAGTTGGGCCTAAATCAATCTATGATGACAGCAATTATTGGGCTCGACACAACAAGTTGGGCCTAAATCAATCTATGACGATAGCAATTATTGGGCTCAGTCCAACAAGAACTGGGCCTAATTCAATCTATGATGAAACAGTTCGTCATAACCGTCATGCCACATCAGACTATGGTTCGACGTGGCATGCCAGTTTATGATGACATGTGGGACAAATTTTCATTCGTCGTTATCTTAGTGACGCACCGAAATAAGGAACGTCACTAGTCGCAATTCGTAATGCTCGACTAATGATGAAGGGTTTTCGTCATTCTCACGTCATAAATTACGGTTTATGATGCAAAAAATATATTTATGACACTTTTTGGTTCATCACTAGTTGGAAGATTTCTTGTAGCGCGCGGAGGAACGCGTCCCTCCGGGCTGCACACCTCGAGGAGCTCTGCTCAAAACTTGATGTCGCTGTGGGCACCGAGGAAGAAGGCGAGGTGGCGGCGTGCCGATAGCTGCGGGGGCGGGTGCCAGCGGCATCTGCACCTTCTGCCTGCGGGAGAAGGCGTCGCCCGCGTAGGGGACGCGTCGCTGGAGGGGAGGGGCGGCGGGTGGGAGGCGGTGGTGCACTGGGAGGGCTGAGGGCATGTGGGGAGGCGTGAGGGGAGGGGTGGCGCGGGGACTGGTGGGCATAAATGAATGAGGAGTATTTTGATCTTTTGTTGGTTTAGCTGCTTTATTAGCTAGGTTCAACCATCTAAAAATTTTTAGTTGCAGCTAATGTTTAGCTGGATCTTGTTTGGATCCAAAGTGGCTAAATTTAGCAAGTAGCTAAATTTAGCTAGCAACCTTAGCCGGTTAAAATTTTAGCTGGTGGATCAAAATAGAACCTTAGCTAGGTTGAACTAGACAATTATATAGTTATTATCATGCTAGCTATAAAAGGGCCCTTAGCTAGCTCCGTTTGCATCAACTGCATGTAAAATTTGCTACTCCCTCTATCCTTAAACATAGCTACGTTTAGATTTTTTCAAATTCAAATATTTTTAACTTTGACTGTGAATAGAAAAATAATCATAGAGACTAATGATGTAAAAATAATGTTAGTAGATTTATCATGAAACCAACTATTATAATATGTAACCTTTTCTATTTGAAATAAATTATTTTTAGAAATATTGTTGGTCAAAGTAAAAAAGATTTGATTTTTTAAAAAGCTAAACGTAGCTATGTTTAATTAGTTGCTAGATCCAAACGAATCCATCATTCACTTCCACCATTGATATTCGACCAGACTCGTTAAATAAGTAAGGCTAATATGTCCGGCAATTACTGTAAGTGTGCATGTATAATTAATTCTTCTTGGTAATCCATCCGATTAAGAAGAGTTATTAGGAGTATTTGGAATTTTAGCATTGCTACTATTTCATCTAAAATTTTATGAACGAACATTTTTTGTGGTACGGATGAACGAAGGAAGTATCAATTATTTGTGGGACGGAGGAAGTACCAATTATCCGGATGGTGCAGCTAACTGCAAACACAGCAGCCCGATAGACGGATCCCATTGAATTCCTCTCCTGTAGGTCTGGGACATGGTTTGCCCAATCATGGCAGCGCAACGGGTATCGCGCGCGCAATCCCCGCCGCCCGGCCGGCCGGCCCGACTGGGGCTGACTGCGCGCATGCTGGACCAGCCAACACCGCGCGCGTCGCGTCGACTTTATTGTTACCGGATCAGTAGGAAACCGATGACTGCGTTACGTACAAAATTGGACCGTGTGGTGACGGTCATGCATTCTGAATCTTTATTTTAGCTTCCACAGTTAATTGGCAATAATGTTATCTAATGCCTGGATTAGGTCTGTTTGCTTCAGCTTATTTAGCCGTCTTATCAGCCACTAAATAGTATTTTTCTCTCACAACAAATCAGTCGTTTCAGCTTTTTAGCCGGCTAATAAGCTGAAGCGAACATACCTAAGCCATCCATGATGATGTTTTTTTCAGCATTATTGCTGCCCACCGAGCCTATATAGTCGGTTCACAGTTTGACACGAGGCATCTGGTGATCCGGCCGGTCATCAAGATCCACCAACCACTGCACGTACGTTTGGTTGCCTTTGGCTCTACATGAATTTTGTTTTGTTCCCCGTAATCAAAGAGGAGGGGCTACACACAATTATACAACGACAAAAAGAATGCTGCGTTTGCTACATACGTATTGATGTTGATGAGCTTCCGGGATGCTTCTTGCTCGTAGAGAAATGCATGCATGTCCGTTGCATTCCCGTGATTATTTGATTCAACGTTGATCGAATTTACCATGTTGCTCATGGAAATGCTAGAGTCAGATTGAACCGGTAGTATTCGATTTTAGTCATAATGCGTGCACCGCTGCATTGGCAGATCAAATGAGCCTCTGACGCCAAATGCATAGACCGGAGGTCAAGGAAAAACAAACCGATGTAGTCATAATATTTTGTTTGGTCATGCTGATGATTTGAATAATGTTTGCGAAAGAAGACTACTTTGTTGGTTCAAATTGAAACAGAATGAATGTCTCTTAAATCGGACAAGTACTTTTAGTGATTTATTTAACGGAAGTAGTATATATTTTATAATTTGAGTTAAATACACCGGGCAGTTCCTAAACTTGTCCCGCTGTGTCACCTAGGTTCATGAACTCTCAAAATGCATTTCTAGCACCCTAATCTTGTTAAGTGGTGTACCACAAGTCCATTCCATTCCACGTAGACTCCAAATGCTGACGTGGTATGATGACTGGACTTGCTAGGCAGTTTCTGCTAACGCATTTCGTCGATCATGTCGTGGGCTAGTTCTCGCCCGTGGTGCCCTTCGTGTTGACCGTCCTCGCTCGCGCTGCTGCCGGCATCCACCTGTACCGTGGCCCGCTGCTGCCCACCGCGGTATGGTGCGCCATGCTGCTACTCAAGGCGGCAGCGCCATCAGTGGCCGATGCGGCGGTGGGCGAGGCGTGCAACGAGGACGCGGGAGGCAGTGCTCGAGGTCGACGAAGATGCCGTGCTTCATCCACGCGACCACCAGCTCGACGGCGGATGCGAACTTCTCCCTCGTTACCTTCCTGACGCTGACCAGCACGTCCCTGTCCTAACCCGCTCCCCGCAATAAGAGACGGAAGACGGTGCCCGCAGTGGCATGAGCTGCACGATGACCACCAAGCTATAGATGCAACCCTGCGATGGATGAGCTCCTTCCAAATCATGGAATGCAAGAAGCTAAATGGACGAATCAATTTCTTACACCCCATCTCGTTCGTCCCTGCGCAAGATCGTCTCTTCGAGACTTCGCCGGCCGAGCCAACACCAGCCGTTGCTGTCCGCCAAAGCACTGCCGACCACAATGTACCGTGCCGATCCACCGTCACCACCCGTGCTCTCGCCCCAGCCGCTGCCTACCTGCGCCGCCGAGCCTGCCATCTCGTCCAGTGGGTCGATGCCGTTGCCTTCCACCGCCGGTGACCACACCAGCACGCCGAAGGACCCAACCTGAGCTCAGCACCACCGCACCTCGTCCTAGATGCCGCACATCGGAAGCCGACCCCTAGAAGCAGTCGTCGGCCATGCGCAGCGCAGGCCAGAGAGCCGGCGATGGCCTTGGCAATTAACTTTTTGCACGGAAGACCCTAAAGAAAAAATTTTTGGTGGGGACGGTCCACAAAGGCCTCACCGTGAGGACCTGCTCTCGATTTCTGCCGCGTGGCCACCCGACCACATCGACGCTCGCTCCCTCGTTTGTAAGGCAACGCAGGCTCGCGCGCTCATTCGCAGGGAACGCAGGCTCGCTCGCTCGCTCGGCTCTCTCCAACGGCTGCTGGGGCTCTTGCTCGAAATTGCAGCGGCGATGGTGGACGACGGAGACGACAGCAACGGACAATGGTGCAGAGGCGGCGAACGACGGCTAATGCGGCGGACTTTTGAATCACAACCACTAATGCAAATAAGACATTTTCGAACCACAGCTACTAATGCAAATAAGACATTTAATTTGGTCATAGTACTAGCTAGCTCCAACGCCCCGATCAATGTAAAAATTCATGTTCATCTTCATCCGTTTCATGGGATACGTTAGGTCAGAGGAGACACAGTATGCTAGAGAGAAAAATGCGTTTGCATGTCATACTCGAGGCATCCCATCATGTGAAGCCCAGAGGCAGTGGCGGCACTGGACGGCGAAGGCGACGGCGGAGGAGGACGAGGTGGTCGTAAGGGGCGCCAGTGGGCAAGGCGACTTTGGCGTATTACGACAGCTGCGGTGGAGGATGACGGATGCGACGGCAATGGAGGATGAGAGAGATTGACGGGATATTGGCCGGATAAGGGGACTGAGGTGGACCACGGCAGGACAGCGGTGGCAGTGGCGTAGGAAGCTGGAGGCGACAACTTGCGGAACAGATGTGGCAGCAGCTCTCGACAAGGAAGAAGTAACTGAGCCGTCCACTTGGAGACGAGTGCCTGAGCTGCACGCGTTGAGCCGAGCGAGTACGAGCGTCGTGGTCGCTGAGGTGTCGATCCGTTCGGGTGGTCACGCGGCAGAAATCGAGAGCAGGTCCTCATGATGAGGTTTTTGGGGACCGTCCCTATCTAATTTTTTTCCAACCCTAAAGTGTTGGAAATGAAGAGACAGTACCTCATCAGCATGCCACATCAGCATCAAGAGCCCTCGTGGAGGGGTATGGACCTACGATGCACCACTTAACATGGTTTGTTAACGTAAAAAATGCATTTTAAAAGTTCATTGCACAGTGAGACAAGTTTAGGTAAAAAATGCATTTTGAAAGTTCGTGGCACAGTAAGACAAGTTCAGGGACCCCGGTGTATTAAGATAAAATTGAATTACCAGCCTGTGACCCTGTGTATTCATTTCCAAGAGCCAATTGTGCTAGGCTCTATGATGGGCCTAATTCCCATGGGCCATGGGCTAAGGCAGCTACACCACAACCAGCACAGGCATGGCGATTCGCCCGCTGCGTCACTGATCCTCCAGCGGCGCCGCCGCTTCCTCCTTATTGGCACAGGCGTTCGACGATGATGGCTAGCGGCGGCAAGCCCGCTTCACCAAGGATGGTGGCGCTTGCGCGCGCTGTTCTCGGCTAGAGGCGGCACTGCAGCGTGGTCAACGCCGCCCGAGAGGAAGGAGAACAAGGTAGCCCGAATCTCCCGGTGCAATGGCCCGCGCCCACCTCTCCACGGTCATCGCCATCCCCACCTCCTCATCGACGCCTCTACAGCGCGCTCCCCAGGTCGCCTTGGCCGCCGCCACGGAGCGCGTGAGGGACGGGACGCTCAGCCCGGACGACGCGCACCACCTGTTCGACGAACTGCTGAGGCAGGCCACCCCCGTCCCTGGGCGTGCCCTGAACAACTTGCTTGCCGCACTCGCCCGCGCGGCGCCCTCTGCCGCCTGCAGCGATGGCCCCTCCCTCGCCATCACCCTCTTCAACCGCATGTCCCAGGGTGCTGGCCCGCGGGTCGTGCCAACCACGGTCTGCACCTATTCCATCCTCATGGACTGCTGCTGCCGTGCAGCACGCCCGGACTTGGTACTTGCCTTCTTTGGCCGCCTCCTCAGGTTGGGGCTGCGGTTGAATGCCTTCGCCCTCGGCAACCTCCTCAAGGGGTTCTGCCAGGCAAAGCGTACAGACGAGGCTTTGGACATGCTGCACCACCTCCACTGGATGCATGGACTAGACTGTGAGCCTGATGTCGTCTTGTTCAATATAGTCATCAATGGCTTCTTTAAAGAATGCAAAGTAGACAAAGCGTGCAATCTCTTCCATGAGATGATCCAGCTGGGAGTTCGACCTGATGTGGTGACTTACAGCACGGTTATTGATGCACTATGCAAGGCCAGAGCAATGGACAAGGCAGAGGTGGTCCTTCGACAGATGCTAGATGAAGGTGTTCAGCCCAATTACAAAACATATAGCAGCCTGATTCATGGATATTCCACTCTGGGAGAGTGGAATGAGGCGGTTAAGGTATTCAAAGGAATGACTAGCCAGGGTGTTCTGCCTGATGTTGTCACATGGAGCTCGTTCATGTCTTCACTTTGCAAACATGGAAGGATCAAGGAAGCTAGAAATATTTTTGATTCCATGGTTATGAAAGGCCAAAAGCCTAATGCCGTCTCTTACTCTATCATGATTCATGGGTACGCCACAAAAGGATGTTTCGATGAAATGGCTGATCTCTTCAATTCCATGGTACGAAATGGTATCGTTCCTGACCGCAAGGTTTTCAACATACTGATCAAAGCGTATGCTGCACGTGGGATGATGGATGATGCTATGCTTATGTTTGAAGAAATGCGGCAGCAAGGAGTGAACCCAAATGTAGTCAACTATGCAACAGTAATTGACGCGCTTTGCAAAATGGGTAGGCTGGATGATGCTCTGGAAAAATTCGGTGAGATGGTTGATCAGGGAGTATCACCTAACATAGGTGTTTACCAATGCCTGGTTCTGGGTTCTTGCTCTCTTGGTGATTTTGGGAAAGCTAAGGAATTGATATCTGAAGCAATTAACAAAGGTGTGTTCTAATAATGTGTTCTTCTATCCTATAATAAACAACCTGTGCAAAGAAGGAAGGGTAACGGAGGCACAAGATATGTTTGACTTCATTATAAGTATAGGTCAGCGGCCTGATGTTGTTATGTACAGTTCACTGATGGATGGGTATTGCCTTGTTGGCCAGATGGAGGAAGCGCTTAGAGTACTTGATGCTATGGAGTCAGCTGGCCTCAGACCTGATGCTGTTGCTTATGGTACACTTCTTAATGGCTATTGTAAAACTGGAAGGATTGACGATGCTTTGAGTCTTTTCAGGGAAATGTCACTCAACGGGGTTAAGCCCACAACTTGTATTTACAACATCATACTTGATGGGTTATTTCGCGCAGGGAGAACAGTTCCTGCAAAGGAAAAATTCCATACAATGATTGAATCTGGCATACCAGTGGGCATTGACACGTACAATACAGTTCTTCGTGGACTTTGTCAAAATAACAGCGTTAACGAAGCAATGGAGCTGTTTGAGAAATTACGAGCTATGAGCGTGAAGATCGATATCATAACTCTCAATATTATGATTTGTGCAATGTTTAAAACCAGGAGAATAGAAGAAGCCAAGGAAATGTTTGCTACCATCCCAAACAATGGGCTGGTGCCTTCTGTTAAGACTTATAGAATAATGATGACGAATTTCATAAAAGAAGGATTGCTGGCAGAGGCTCATGATATCTTTTCAGCAATGGAGAAGACTAGCTGTGCTCCCGACTCCAAAATGCTAAATCTTGTGGTCAGGCTCTTACTGAAGGAAGGTGATATATTGAGGGCTGGAAGTTACCTTTTTAAAATTGAAGAGAAGAATTTTGCACTTGAAGCTTCAACCATTGGATCGCTGATCTCTGTCTTCTCAAGTAAAAAGACATGCCAGAAATACATAAAATTGCTCCCTGAAAAGTTCAATTTTCTTGTGGAAGCCAGCCACAGTTGATATGTTATATGTGGCCTTAAATTCCCAGAACACTCTTGAGTTTTGTTTGACGCAAAGAATATTATTCATACACAACCAGTAGGTGTCTGGTCCTCCTGTTTTGTTCATTTTGTGTTTAAATCTCAAGAATGAATATTAGAATTAATTTTTTTCCTTACTGTTGTATATTAGCTATGGCGCAACTGATCGAGTTTGATGGATATTGGGATAGATGACTTCTGAGTTCTGACTGGGAATACTCATATGCTTTTTCACATGATGCATGATGGATATATTTGCAATATACGCAAGCATGCGAGGATCATGCGCTAGGCACCTTGATTCTGTATGGTGTTAACTCAAACTGTAAACTGTTAGTTTGCTTCACGTGAGCAAATTTTTGACAGATGCCATTCTTAGTGATCTGCTTCATATGTAGACGTCCAATTGTTGTCAGTTTGACGAACTTGGTTATCTGCTGGATGAACATTGCGTTGTCGGTGAGATGGAGGAAGTACTATGAGAGTAATTGCTGCTATGGAGTCAGCTGGCCTTGAACCTGATGGTGTTGCTTATGGTACACTTCTTAATGTCTATTATAAAATTGAAAGGATCAACGATGGATTGAGTCTCTTCAGAGAACTGCTTGAAATGAACATGAAGATGATAGAAAGTAGAATACCGGTGAGTATACAACGTACAATACAGTTCTTAGTGTGATTTTGTAAAAGTAATTGATCTGAGGATGCAATCACGCTATTTCAGAAATTGCGTGAAATGGACATGGAGTAAGCTTGATATCATAACTCTGAATATCATGACTTTTGAAATGTTTAAATCTAGGAGAATTGAAGAAGATAAAGACTTGCTTGGTTTCCTTGAGGAATGCCTGAGATTTGGGAGGCCCGGGATGAAAATAAAAATCGGGACCCTTTAATATAAATATTATAACAAATATATATAAATGTTACCAATAAATACTTAAATGCATCTAAAAGCAATATTCATAACAAATTATTTATACATATTACTTTCAAAATTTCTTCTAACATTCCTCGATGCAAAGTCACTTATGATAAGGTTGATGTTGTCAATCTCATCCAACAATTTCTTCTCGATGTATAATGTTGTAAAACCGTTTAACCTCTCCTGAGTCATTGTTGACCTCAAATAGTTGCTTAATAACTTCAACTTTGAAAAGCTTCTTTCAGCCAATGCGACAGTCACAGGCACAGTAAACGGAGACATAAGGATAACAATCCACATCTCTGACTTGCTCAAAAATCTTCATAGCAGACATTACACCATCTGGCAATGTGAATTTCATAATCTTTAATTCAGAAATAAGATCGTATACCTCAACATCAGATGAACCATCAAAAGAAAAAGTTTCTGTAAATTTAATGCAACATTCTTCAAGTTTATTATCATTTAATGACTTCAAAGTGCTTGAGCTCATCAAAAATCTGAATATATCTTTAAACACCATAAGTTCTTCAAATCTCTTCTTCAAAGAAGCGATCGCCATATCAACCAAAACAAAAAAATATTCAACTTCAAAAGCCTTCTCAGCTTTAAGAATTTCTTCTTGGTAATTACTTTCATCAAACTGTTTCTTCCTCGTAGCACGACGTTTTTCTGGAAATGATGCCTCTACACCCATGTCTGTTGCAATACCTTTGACGATGATCAGACTAGAAGAAAATCCCTCATTTCTGTAATTCTCAAAGTATTGCGTTATACCTGGTATTTGCTTCAATGTAGAGTCAATGCACATGGCTGGCGATTGCAACTTCTTGCTCACTTTATTTACAGCAAATAAAATATCATGCTAGATAACCATATCAAGTAGAAACTCAAACTACCAAGTGCATCAAATAAATTTTTTGCATCACTTCTATCCTTAGGTTCAATGTCAGAAGCATGATGTAACTCAAACAAAGCAGATCTTAACTCAGTAGCTTGATATTTTATTGCTGTAACACTTCTGATTCGACTCTCCCAACGAGGATTGAATAATGATTTCACAGTTAGACTAGGAACATGTTTAAGCAAAACATTCCACCTTTTCATAGAACCAGCAAATAATACATATATGCGTTGAACAGTTTCAAAAATTAAAACAGCTTTCTCACTAGATTTTGCCATATCACAAAGAGTAAGATTTAGACTATGGCACGCACATGGCATATACAATGCTCTTGGATTGATATCAAGTAACCGTATTTTTACCCCTTTATATTTTTCTTTCATATTAGAACCATTGTCATAGCCTTGACCCCTTATGTCACTAATTTTTAGACCAAAGGACTCCATAGATTCAAGCAATATATTAAAAAGCCCCAAAACAGATGTGTCATCCACCTTCAAGAACTCCAAAATGTACTCCTCAATTTTTATCTTGCCATCAGACAAATTAACACATCAAACTAATAAAGTCATTTGTTCTTGATGATTGATATTAGGGGTACAATCTAGGATAATAGAGAAATACTTGGCCTCTTTAACAACCTTTGTGATAGAACTTGTGATATCAGAAGCCAAAAGAGATATCAACTCATTCTGAATTTTATGACTGAGATAATGATAATGAATTTCTTTGTTCTGAATGCGTCTAAGGTGGTATTGCATTACCAAGTCAAATTCTGCAATCATCTCAGCACAAGCTAAAAAATTACCATTACTATCATTATAAAGCTGCTCACTGCTTCCTCTGAAAGCCAAATTGCATTTACCAAAAAAATTCACAATGGCTATTATTCTTAACAAAACTTGCCTCAACCGTTCTTTCTCCTTTGTGATTTGCTGCTGCAATTCTTTGTCAATTGTTTCGTTTTTTCGCAGTCTAGCTCTCAAATCATTCCAACTATTCATGTTACTAATATGCTCAACACTATTTTCATGTTCTCTAAGCTTCTCACTAATATGCCTCCAATTTCTAAACCCATCACCTACTAAGGAACTACGACTCTTGCTAGTGCTAGACTTGAAGATCTTACAGCAGAAACAAAAAACTTTATCAACATGCTTTGAATAAACTAACCATTTTCTATCATGTACCTCTCCATTGCTTAATTTTCTAGAATAATGAACACATCAAAAATGTCTTGAGGCAGCATCTAGAGGAAATTCAATATTTTATTCTCTTATAGGCCCTTTCTCAACTAACATGTCTCTTGCTTTATTATCAAGATTATTATCCCAATTTTTTGGATTATAAATACTAAAGTGTAAACTGGTTCCTCATCAACACTAGCAGACTGTGCATGTGCACCTGATGCATTTACTGTGTTCTTAGAGTCACTTACATTATTATCATCGACGTTGATGCTAACATTTTCTTCATGATTCCCATTAGTTGCTTCATCCACAACAACTATTGCCAACTCATCTGGGTTCGTCGAAGCGCTCATATTACTCTTAGGTTCCTGATTACTCTTGAAAAATTAATCCATAGCTCCTCTCTGTGATTCTATCAACTCATCGACACGTCTTTTTCTTTTCCTTTTCCTTTTCTCATTACTAGATTCATATTTTCTAGACGACATTATATCCCACAGTGCTGAAATATTATAAATAGACAATAATTATAAATCAGTTGAAATTAACTAACTTATTATAGTGAATTAATAATTAATGATATGAAAAATTGGGGAATTGATAATCGAATCACCTGATCACAGGAGCAAATTATTCCCAACCGTAAGGTCGACAAGCTAAACTTTGTAGAATAGAACTCTCAACAGTCAACACATCAATCACTTGAGGAACAGCCTGGTCAGACTCATGAACAGGCAGCGAATAGGACCATCTTGAGCACCTAGAGGTCACGAGTGCACGACAGCAGACTGCAGGTAGCACGAATCACAATTCATGATTCACGATTCACAAACAACCTGACAAAAAGCAAACAGGAACTAGGCAGGAGTGAGGAACAGGGAACAAGATTACAGGAACAACAGAATAGCAGATTGGTCATGCGCACAGCGCATGAGTATGCACCTGCAGTCCTGCACGATGCGGTGGTGGCAACCCTTGGTGGCGGTCGACGTGAAGTATGATTAGATCTACTACTACTACTAATCACAATTTAGTCAATAGGTATAGGTAACCTGACACATGGGGTGGGGCCCTGGGAATTGGGGGCCCAGAGCAGCCGCACACCTGGCCCCCCTCCCAAAGGGCTGGCCCTGCCTTGTTGAGAAGGTAAGTCATTAATCCCTTCGATTCTCTTATTGTTCTTATGGTGATTTCATCAATTGAAATCACAAGCATAAAAATTATCTGAGTTTTCCTCCAGTGGATGACACCAAGGCGTTAACACAACAAGAGCTCTTTTTAGGACAATAACATCCAAACTAGGAGGTATGGACATGTACTGTCCAGTAAGATGTGCCAGATATTTATGCCTAATCAGAGTTTTGAGTTCCTGGTATGGTACATGGTGCCACTAGTCATACCTAATCACAGTTAACTAAAACAGTGTGTTGCATAACTCTAAGATGTGTGATGCATTGTGGTTTTTCAATCAATTAGTATTAACATGTTGGTTGAGTAATTTATGATCCTTATCTTCACAATATTTTACATAAAGTTTGCTCTTAGTGTAATGCATGCATATGTACAACAACCTAATCCTATGCATAGTAATCTGCTATAGTAAGCAATTCATATCCATAGTAATCCTCTATAGTAACCACTGCTCCCTACCTCCATGTATTTTTAATTTTCGAGTCGTATCATGCTTATACCTCTATAGGAATTTAAATTTTTGTATCTCATATCTGAATGTTGCAGGTATGGCTAATCACATCAGATATCACGAATAGTTACATACCCACCATGGATGCTCTGAGAATTTATGGTTCAACAATTGTACCTGAAATACTGAAGGGCTTCTTTGGGATGACGTGTTGCTAGTCATCAAAGGTTGCGTCACAGGATCAACACCAACACCATGGGAAAACCTGAATTCAGGTTAAAATTCTCCTTATTTCACTAGTTTTGGTCACTGTGTTGTGATATTTGGGGCTTCAGTGGAAGATAACTTCCCAGCGATACGAAGGGACGATAATTATAAGGGTTCGATTGGTGTTGCTAATGACCCAAAAATGAGTTCCAGCATTGCAACTAGTTATGTGTTAACTTGAGAATCATTGGACATATCTTGTGCTACTCTCAAAGAGCTACGGCAAAAGCATGTACAATACAAGATGCTTACATGCGAGTGCTTAATAAAGAGATAATGTTGTTACATCATTAAGCACTGCGTAGCCACATTGTTAGCACGCACTAAGCACCAGTGCAAACTTTAGCATCTTACCAACACATAGTGTCCATGGGTAGTGTCTACGCTGGCATGCTACCACGTGAGCAAGACACCACTTTAGAAACTACACTCTACAATCCCTGATTTCTTACTTATTGTGGGTCATCTCTCCTTCAACCAATCATATTTGTTCTTCATCAATCATAAAGACAATATCCTCTCCCAATACAAAGTTTGATAGTACCAGTGCATAGGTTCCCTCAATTCAGGTAGGTTTGCCTCCAGCCTGACAAAAGCGCAAGGTCAATGACGGAAAGCAGCAAATGACACGGGCTGTTCGGGTGTGGTTGACCATGCCGAAACCTCTGGGTATAATAATTTTTGGTGATCATCTATCATACACTGCAACTTTGCTGCTTCCTTCTCAATTTCGCAATCTCTGTATGCATCCCGTAGCACCTGACCAAGGTTATTAGTAGGGCTATCTTCTGCAAACTCATCTTCATCAACCTCGTTCATTGTAGTATCTGCAAAAGCTTGGCCTGCAGCCTAGTCCGGAATGTTGTCATTATCCTGCTCCTCTTCGTCATCTTCCATTACAACCCCTCTTTCGCCGTGTTTGGTCCAAACCACCGTGTTTGGTCCAAACCAAATAGTTAGGCATAAAACCGTATCTAAACAAGTGGCTGTGAATAGTCCCCCAGGAAGCTTGTGAATAGTTCTTCTTGTTACTGCATTGGAAGCATGGACAATATATGAACCCGTTCTTTCGCTTGTTCGCTTTGGCCATTTCGAGAAAATAATGCAAGCCATTAATAAACACCTTGTTCCGTCTGTTCGCATTATACATCCATTGCCAATCCATCCGCATCATATTACGCATGAAAATGGATTACACATGAAAATGAATTACACATTTTTTCTTTTTTTATTTCTATTGTACACAATTAATTTAATATGATTTTTTAGCATGCAGGTCTCTAATACCTTGCCAATGTTATAAATATTAGGTTATATGGTAGTTTTTTTTACCAATTCTAATATATTGTTTCTTCATCCTTCAATGATTACAAATATTAGGTTCTCTTGTTGCAAATAAGTGTGTCATTTCCATTTTGCATCAAAATTCATCTTTACATGCCTATTGATGGTTATTTGATACGCTTTACGATTTATCTACATGCTATTCACGATTGAAAGCATGTCAAACTTTGTAGTGCAAATAATGCTGAAAGTTTAGATATAGATAGAAATACACATATTTAAATTTCAAATCCAAACAAGATGATACACTACGACAAACCATCCACTAAGTATTATCTAGGAGGACTTTAAGCATCCTTGGGCGGTGAAGATGAAGGTTCCGCTGAACCAGCCTCATCCTATGGTTTATTTGTGCCTCCTGCAACGGTAGTACTAAGTTGACGTGAAACACTCGGGACTGGCGGCGGAGCATAATGACCATCAAAAGGAGGTTCTTGACCTGCCGCAACAGCATTTTCATGACATCTTTGCAAATAACGAAGCATTGCTTTCTCCCACGTGCTCAATTTTTCAGCTTATCATGAGGGCCAACTATGGTTTTCCTCTTGCCGCGAGAGGAACGACGATCGCCCCCACCATCACCACTACCTCCAGCAGAAGAAGCCATCTCTATGTACAAAAATTCATACCTAATCATTGCAGGACTTGTTGAACTTGAAGACCGTAATCATCTCAGCGAGCATTTAACCACTAGGCGGCACCGTACTTCACAATGGAAGAGCTCCGATTCTACGAGGAAGGGACAAGGTCTTCCACGATGTTCGTTGCCGCTCTTCCTCGTAGATCGGAGCTCCTCCTTGACGTCCATTGCTGCTCGGCGGAGAACATGCTCAATAAGATGAACACAATATGCAAATTCAACAAGTACGGATTTAGAAAACCATATTGAATTTGACAAGATAAACCGTCTAGACAAGGGTAGCATCATTCTTAAACCGCTGCAAGGATACATACTATATATGACATATATGACATACTAATTTTTTCCTCATAATTAATACTGAAATCCTCTCCATTCTACCTCACATTTACTCTCCAATCTCCCTCACATTCTAGCTCAAAATTCTCTCCATTTTCTACTTCACATTCTAGCAAATAAACTATCCATCTCCATTCTACATATCAAGTTATTTTAACTGATATGAATCGTATATAACAAGCAAACTATCCATCACATTCTAGCTCAAAAATATGTATAAATACAAATCCTCTTCATTCTCCCTCTTTCTAACAAATAAACTCATTTTTCTCCCTCTCTAAAGCATAAAACAAAGCACAATAATAGGATGAAGTAGTTAACCTTCACAACACTTTGGATGAGTGAAATCCTCATGGAAATAAGGGAAAAAAATTCGGGCAACACCTCCCCTAGGCTTGCTTCGATGCCATGGAGAGTAGGTGAAACTCTCTGTCTTTGTGGAGTGAACTGGCTCGGGCTAGAGGAGGAAGAAAGACCTCTATCTTGAGATTTAATGGGGGATGAGTTTTTATCCCGGTTTAAAATTCCAACCGGGATAAAAAGGAATACCTTTTGTCCCGGTTGGAATTACCAACCGGGAGTAATCTTTTTGTCCCAGTTGGTAACTCCAACCAGGACAAAAGGGTGGCACTTTTGTTCCGGTTGGAGGCTCCAATCAAGACAAAAGGGGGGCGCTGCTGATGCCCGGAATCTGGCCATTACAACTGGGACAAAAGGGGGGCCTTTAGTCCTAGTTGCAAATACCAATCGGGAGTAAAGCTCCGCCCCGTTCCAGCCTACCGTGCGCGCCCCCTTTTGTCCCGGACCAACTTTAAACCAGGAATAAAGGGGACGCATGGAAGGTGAGTTCTCCACTAGTGTACGCAATCTAGAGGCCTAAACCTGTCTAAATCATGTATCTGCATTTACCTTCGAGTTCCTAATCTCAACGAGCTCCACCAACCAAAACATTACCTCAGACACCCCCCCTCGGTAGGTTGCCGGGTTTAAACACCGACAGCTGGAGGGCCAGGTAGGGGTGATCGTCGAGATCATAGGGTGAGCTTGAAGGACCTTATCATCAAGATCAATCTACTCGACAAGAAGCAAGTCGCTGAGTCGAAGTTCCAAGCAGACAAATCTATGCCGAGACAAAATCGATGCGCTCCGCATTCCAGTCGAAGACCGAGTCGGTTTCCGCCGCAGGTTGCTGCATGCGGCTTGTCGATCAAGGCAGAGGCAAATCCGATTCAAGTTGGGAGATCAGTCAGACCGAGGGACCCACACCATAATTCCCAAGATGGCAAAGATCTGTTACAGTCACACGCAGATTGAGGCAAATAATCAGCTCCTACTACTCTCCGTGAAAAATAATTTTGAGGGATTTGTACTACACGCAAATGGAAGGCTACCACAAGACCTCAAAATCATAGCCTAACGTACATAGAAGATGTACGCGAGCACTGCTACCCCCGACGTTCGGTCGCATCAAGTTGCCGACGACTACTTCGACTACTCATCTCGACTAGAAAACTAGTCGAAGACAGTCTACTTCGACTACTCGTTTCAACTAGAAAATTAGTCGAGGACGAGTTCCACGTGATCGACAACAAGTCAGAATCGACTCCGACTAGTTGGCCTCATCAACAATCGACACGACTTTATCGACAATTGTCCACCAATCAAGCTAAGTCACTTTTTTAATTATTTTATATAATTTTTCCAGCTTCTTTTTCTGCACTTTGCCAATTATTTCTGGGGCATGTTAACCGACAGCTATGGGCTTGGTACATCGAATTATGGAGGCTATAGTCACGGGTTTTGTGCACTGAGTTCCGGAAGCTCTGCCAAAAGGCTTGGTAAATCGAATTTTGGAGGCTACGGCCATGGGTTTTGTGCACTGAGTTCTGGAGGCTCGCAGCAGCTACACCCTAAGGAGGCACAAATACTATGCGCGGCAACACGCACTCTCCTCACCAAAGAGGCAGAAAAGTCTCAATGACTACTTTACACGTAATCGCGCAGTCTTTTTGTCGCAATACCGACTATTTATTTTAAATATCTTCTCTTAGCGGTTGTTAATCTACTCGAGCAGAACACGCCTCAATTCGTGAAAGCCTTGGATCTTCTGTCATGCCTAAATGCTAGGACGTGAGATAAAAATCTTCGTAACAGCAGTGCCAGTACGTGTACACGAGACAAAGATCTCACATGCAGTGATAATGGCTAAACAGGGACTGAGAGCCTAAACGTAACAGGCTAACTACTTGGGAGAAATATGGCCCAAACAAAAGTATGACACACAATATTTACATTCATCACTGAATAAATTTTAGTAGTTTCAATATTCCACAATGTGCTACATAATGTATGCATCTTTTTTTTTCAAATCAAGCTTCGGCGCCGACTCTCCAGGACGCTCAGCGTACCTCTGACCTTGATTTTAGGAAATCTAATTAGTTGCATGCAGCCGATAAATAAGGGTACGAGAGTCTGCTAATTTGCCTAAAAAAACTAGAATTACGCTTTTCTTTTGAGTCGATTTGAGCAAAATCTCAGATCAAAGGCCATAAAATACGATATAGCAAGCTAAGAAAAAGTCAGAAGGTTGGAATTGATAAGAAATGGCTAAACACGGAATATACTATATACTCCCTCCGTCCCAAATTATTATCCACTTAAATATACGATATGTCTAGATGCATAGCAATATCTATGAATCTAGAAAAGTCAAAATGACCTATAATTTGAGACGGAGGGAGTAAGAAACATGGCAAGTAACTTTGGGTGTGTTCGGACGATAACTGACGCTACACCAAAAATTGGGTATGTTGGAATTGATAGTAAAAGGCCAAACATAGAATATACTAAATAAAAACCCTGCGGCAGCCCAAACTTAGTACTAAAAGACTGATATACGCGTATTTGCATTTAGACATTTAGTATTGAATTCCATCATTAGGAGGAAGTAATGCACCTTTTGCTTTTGTTTTAGTGCCTTGATGACGGTGTCAACTTCTTGGACTGGACTGTTCCTGGAATGACTCGGAACTTAGCTTGCCAGCAATAGGTAGTTTTTTTTCTATTAAAAATGAAAAATATTTAAACTACAACATCGCGGAGCAAGCTCACGTAGCAAAACGGGGCCAGCAGCGCGCACACACACATACTCTCCTGTCCTATTTTGTTTTTAAAAAAACTCTCTTGTCCTTTTGACGTCAACAGTCTTAGGGCCTGTTTGGTTATAGATGTTTATTTATAAGTTGCTTATTTGCTTATTGTAGTTGCTTATTTATAAGTCTAGGTGTTTGGTTTGGGTTGCTTATTTGCAATAAATGAGACTGCTATTGACACATTTGCCCCTGCCAACCCATTTCCCACTGCCCCTACTAATTACCAGCTCCTTGGCGCCAGAAGAAGCGGGCAGCGGCCAAGCGCGAGCGGCGGGCAGGAGCGGCGGCGGGTGGGAGCGGCGGCGGGCGGCGGGCGTGAGCGGCGGCGGCGGGCGGGAGCAGCGACGGGCGCGAGAGGCTGCGGGCGGCGGGCGGGAGCGGCGGCGGGCGGCGCGGAGGCGGCCGGCGGCGGCGGGCGAAAGCGGCCCCAGAGTGCTGACGGACTGACGGGAGAGAGGAGAGAGAATGAGGGTAGGAGGTGTAAAGTACCCCATAAGCAACCATAAGCAACCCAAAAGTTGCTTATTTGCTTATGCATAAGCAACTTATAAGCAAGTCTATAAGCAAGAGTGTTTGGGTTATAAGCAACTTATTTGCTTATTTTTAAGTTGCTTATGGATAAGCAACCATCACCAAACAGGCCCTTAAACTTTTCTTTATCAACCATGCATGTATCGTAATATCATATGCTAATTATACGATATGAATACAATTTGGACGCAAAAACACACGTTTAGGACTTCTCAACGAGATTAAGCAATATACAAACACAAAACCTTCAGTGCACGTGCAGGTCACGTGCTCAAGAGTTCGCCGAGTGTATTATATTTGCCGAGTGTCCCCGTGAGTTTGCCGAGTGTTTTTTTATTTGGCACTCGGCAAATCATATTTTCGCCGAGTGTATTGTATTTGCCGAGTGTTATGAGGAATACACTCGGCAAACGGAACCTTCACCGAGTGCCCGCATTATTGCACTCAGCGAAAAAATTACACTCGGCGACTTGAGTGTTTCCCGTAGTGAGTTCCAGACATGAGTCCTATAAGTGAAATAACGAGTCCCAATTCTAATCCGTTGACAGTTTACCAGCTGGCATATTTGTTCCAACTTCACGGCAGGGCTAGCACGTGTTTTGACAAACAGTCCTCAGCAGCTAATGAATTTCAGCCATAACTTGCTATGGAGCACAAGCTCCACCAAGTTGCGGAGTACTTGACCTCACTGTTTGTGCTCTTCGTACCGGCCCCATCTTTAAAAGAAGATCACTCTCTTCAAATAAGAAACAACTGCAAACGTACTATAGAGGATCGGACCATGGCGGCGGATGCAGCGAAGGTGTCATGTTGTTTCTGATCCTGACCGCCTTCCTTGCCGCCATCGCGGTGGCAACGACGAGGCCGGTGGAGAGGAGCGGCGGCCTGGCCGGGGAATAATGCACCGGTGAGGATGGTGACGCAGATGCAGGACTCACAGACAGGGTCAGGGCATAACACTAAGGAAGCGTTCGCCGATTTTGATAGGCAATAGAGCATTCATCCCAATGCTTAGTATCAGGTACATTTTGATTCGGTACACCAGATCCAAATTTAAGGGTCCCCGGAGACCTTTTAGTACCAGATCAAAACATCACCCGGTACTAAAATGTCACTTTTGGTACCGGGTGGTATTTTGACCCGATACTAAAGATTCTTGTAGCTTTAGTACAGGATTATAATACCTTTTAGTACTGGGTGGTATTACGATCCGATACTAAAAGCCTCTCCATGGGTTACTTCAAACGGAAAGTATATCCAACTCCATCACATGTGCTGTGTAGGTGAGATGGTAAGGAAGACTTGTGCGAGGCTGAAGGTCGTGGGTTCAAATCCTACGGACCACGCACGCGCGTATTACATGTAAAAATTGCGTGTGGGAGCCTCCCAGCTGTTAGAAAAAATTTAAGCACAACCGGTACTAAGGGGTTGAGCATCGGTACTAAAAGCGTTCTCTAGCAGTGTAACCCTATCGGTCACTGCTGCTAATCAGTAATCATGGACGGATTATGAATATTTTCGTCAGCTGGAGCTAGCTGCTGTTTACAACCACTATGCGTGATATATTTGTTTGATTATAGATTTTGTAAATAAGTTATGCATCTGGTAGACAATAGTAGACATGTTGTTATACATCTATTGATCGATTTATATACATATGAAAGAAGCTCCTTGTATAAAAATCGGCCATGGGCTTGGGCTCGATGCAGTGAAGAAACTGAATCGACCGAGCACCTGACTATCCAAGTGTCTTGGCATGGGTGATCAAGACGACAATTGCAGCTTTGAATCGGGAGACTAGAGCCTGGAGACCTGTTTAAAAAAATTGCAGCACGAAATTCTTGAACGACGACTGAAGCGAGCTGGACTTCAAAGCTCGAAGCCCAACAGCGAGCCGGCAGCAAATGTTCTTTTTTCTTTCCTTTTTGAACGGGTGGCAAGAGATTTATCCAATTTTTAAGAGGAAAAATAAAAACAAGAACAGTAGAACAACTGCAACTTGCACGGCAACTATAAAAAACTTTCATCCGCTCATAAAGTTAACTTTGAATTTATTTACTCGAGAGACACCAGCGATCAAGTTCGTCAAGGCCGGTGGTCGGTGGAGGGGAAGAGCGGGGATGCGCTGGCCAGATCCTGTCAACCTCTAACGGGTCATAGTCACACCACTGCAATTAGAAATGATGATCGACCAACTGAATAATAAGCAAGAATGCATGTAATCGGCAAATTCCATCGGGATGTACTGGTGAGGTTTATCAGCGTGCTCAATGTATGAAAAATCGATGCTATTAGCTTGACTGATTATGAAAAAATATATGATATATCTTTCGTGTTTTTGAATTAGTGTATTTTTTAATGAAGTTGTTTGTCAAAGTGTCATATTGCAGGGTCTATCGATAGCTAATTAAGCAACGTCTTGTTTTCCCTTTGTTCCAAAATATATAACATATCTATCAGGATTTTGAAAATTGGCATTCAGTATTAGTTCTGTATCAACAAGTATTTGCATTTCGCCTGTGTCAACTTCTGGGACCATGTCTTGCCAGCTACGGCTTGCATGGTACTGTATCAAAATAATACAAGCCTCTTGTACTTTTGTCATCTAAATTAGTAAATAAAATCTAAGTATGCTTTTTGGCTCAGCCATCTTACTACTGGCATAATCGGATATGCACTAAACTAATTGATACTGAAAGCATACCGCAACGCGAAAAAGCAATCAATACGAACATACAAACACAAAAAAACCTTTAGTTTCAAACATTTCAGTGGAAAATAAAATAGTGACAATTTTATACCGTAGCATTGACAGTTTAACTGGAGAATTGACTCGTTGTTTGTTCCAACTTCGCGGCAGTGTCAGCACATGTCTTGACAAAGAGGGACACTAATCAGCGCGCGCTGGGAGCGCTCCCAACCATCGGTTTCCCCCAAACTTTCTATTTTTGGAAAGTTAACTTTTCAATTTTGCAATATCATAACTTATGTATATAACTTTGACACATAACTTTGTACTGCTAATTTTTTGTGATATAATTTTTTAACTTAACTTTTGTAGCATGTAAAACTTATGTGTACAACTTCTACGTATAATTTCTAAATATCAACTTCGAGTTTTGAAAGTCATATATACCGATTTATATGCATAATTTCTTTCTAACAACAACTTACATGATGTTACACAACTTTTACAATATACATAACTTATACGCATAACGTTTGACAAAACTTGTACGAGAATATTGTTAAACAACATACACACATAAAAATTATTTACATTAATATAAATGGAATAAAAATAATTGAATATGAAACAAAATGAACCACGAAGCGCACTGGCGCGCGCGGGTAGATTTAGCTTTTCGCTTGACAAACCTCACCAGCTATAATTTCAGTCTAACATGCTGCGCAACAAATTCTACTCTGATACAATTCCGTTCGCTCGCAAATACCATGGACACCTCCTCCAGTCCAAAGCGTGGCAGACCAAGTTTCACTGTAGAGACTAAAAATCGTCAAAAAACTGGACAATTCAAGTCTTGCATGGACGATCAATGGACGACTTGTTGTTGGACTATATAAAGTTTCAAAACACAAGCTCGGTTAAGTTGAATGAATTCGAAGTTGACCTTATGTCTCGTCTTCACCTAGCTCGTCTATAAAAGGAGGCCACCACTTCCTCAAATAAAATATCATCAGTTCAAATTGGCCTCTATCCAGCTAGCTGCATTGTTTGGTGGTGTATGATCGAAAGCCATCAAGCAATGGCGGCTGCAGCAAAGGTGGCAATGTTGCTTCTAATCCTGATCGCCGTCCTTGCCACCGTCACCGTGGCGGCGAGGCCGATGGAGGGCGGCGGGGCGGAGAATGCGTCGGTGAGGATAGTGATGCAGATGCTGGACTCGAGGTCTAACCCCACCAGCCATTGCTGCTAAGTGGATATAGTAGGCAGAATTGTTAGAAACAACTCTAGATAACACGCCGTCAAATAGAGGAGGATCATCTAGGTTACCATGCATTAGTATTATCTTCTTGACTGTTAATAAGTTCATCATGGATTAATAAGCAAGGTAGAACCGGGGTCAGTTGACGCCCACAGTAGATTGTTTTCTTTCCGTATGTCATTTACAGTGTGAAGAATTGAATTTATCTCTGTACGTAGAATTTGAAAATTGTGTTTAAGAGATGATTTACTTTTTGGAATCTCTGTTTTTATCCCAAAGGTGGTTGAGGACTTTTGGGGTAAAAGATGATCAGTATATGTTCAAAGCTTTGTGTGGCTAGTTCAAAGCCCTGAGTTATGGTGGCATGTCCCGCTAGCTGGTTTTGTGTGGCTAGTTCAAAGTATTTACGACATTCCAAGGAAGTTTCCGGCCTAGCATCAGTTGGTTTGCTTTTTTTTAAAATCACCGAATCACTCAGTAATGGATCCAGGGATAGGAACATTAGGGGTCCAACTATGTAAATTGTTTCCTCACAGGGACCAAATCATATAAGATTTATTTGAATTGATTCTCGGTATATCTTAAAGCAAGGAGTCTAGTAGAAAAAAAATTGAAGCATGAAGAGGCCCATGGTCCTTGCCAGCCCCACTACCAGTTCCGTCACTAAAATCAGCTACCGTCAGGGTGACCTTGCTCCTCGACCATCTGTCTACAATCATAGGAGAGGAGACCCATCCCATCCTGAATCCAAAGTTGTGAGCAGGGGCGGATTGGGGTTAGGGGGGAGAGGAGGAAGAAGAGAAAAAGGAAGAAGAGGAGGAAGAAGGATGGGGTGGATGAGCATCCACCACTGGTTGTGAGGATGAACTTGGTGGTGGTGTCCATGGCGCTATGCTTCAGGCGGGAGGATGCGTTGGCTACCGCCGCGAATAACATTTTAAAATGGCCATTGATCGATTTTTCTCCATTTCCAAGCACAGCACAATACGGCCCAGTTAGGCTAGCCTGGGATCGGGCCGGGTTCAGTCCAGTAATGGTCATTTCTTTGGCAAAGTGCTCATCAGAAGGGAGTGGGGATGACCACAAGTCAAGGCTCCGCCAGCGCCCCCTGCTGCCATCCTGTTCCACCCGACGTGCTAGGCATTCACAAAGAAATTACAAGATTTATTTGCTATTTCGAAAAGAGAAAAATTAATGATAATTTAATAAATAATTGGATTTATGATGAATGCTCTATCGATAAATCAACCCCAGACGAAAGAGCATATATATTATCCGTGATAGAGGGGATAAAAAAAAAATGCAAATCCACAGGATTCCCTAACTCCAGGAGATGCCAAGATTCTCCTCAGTGAAGACCTTGTTAACAGGTGGCTTGAAGGAAACTGGCGGGAAAACCTAAATTTGCGAAAAACAGGGTGGCCTTCTTTGCACTAAATCAAATAAGTTCTTTTCTTCGTCACAGGGTGGATTGACCCAAGCTATTGCATCGTTTGCCCCGGCCTTTCTGATCTCATTCGTTTTCTAGTGTCTAATGAGTCAAAGAACTGGTATGATACTTGCCTCCTTGAAAAGGAAGACCAGTTATGCAGGTAGTTGCTCGACCAAAGGCGGTCAAAGAATTGATTATACGCCGCCTTCTCTTTCCATAAGGCCGATGATACTGGTACAGAAGTGAAATACAGAAAGTAGAAAATTGGAAGTAGGAATAGCATCTGATCGGAAAAAGGATAAAGAAAACCTGCTGCTATTGAGAAGAAGAGAAGTCAGCTTGGGGTTGAGACCGATTCTGCATGTTGTTGTTTCTATGCGAAATGAAAGATCAAAGAGATCCCGGCCGCCACCAGGAATGCTGCAAGATATTAAAAAAAACAGGAATGCAGCAGACGTTGACTCTGAAACAAGGACCATGCTGGTGCAAGATGAGGACTAACATTCAGGGACTCTTGTCTGTCTCAGAACAATAAACAAACCATAGCTTACGAATTAATTAGAGCTTCCTCCCCATGACCCGGTGGCTCGGCTGGCTGTTACTTGTGGAGAAATCTAACTAACAAAACCCATTCTCCAGCATGAATAGGACCAGGAGAGACGACCAGGTCGATCGTGACTCGTTCCACTTCTCGAGTGATGTGGATCAAATCCAGACTGACATGAAAGCCACGAAAGGTGGTTCAACAAGTCCGGCCGATCCCATAGCTAGGCCGGCTTATCTGAACTGCCATGCTTTCAATATGATGACATGTACACAGTAGTAGCCTTCTCATGCTTCTCATGCATGAGAGGCTCGCATGGGAAAAACAAACCCAACTCTCGGACTCCCATGGTGACTATGGTGACCGGGAAATACACGAGTGACGCAACATTTTACAGAGTCAGGCTGACTGGCTGAGCAGATAGCAGCCTTTCTCCGCTAGCGCATGACATGCATGTTTGCCCCTTCAATGGTGTTTTCTGACAAAGGTCAATGACGGCGGACGGACGCACGCAGCAACAATTTCCTCCCATGCATGTATATCCAGCTGTTTCAGACGAAGGGAATAGGATATATTCCTCACTTAATTTGACCGCCACACAGCATGACGCATAAGAGCTCCAAAGATCAACGCAGACACGTCAAGGGTCAGAGTTTTTTTTGAACGAACCGCATATTGATAATATTGATATAGTAGAAAAAATACAAAACTACGGTCCTGAAAGGTCAAAGGCAGAAAAAGAAAAGAAAAGAAAAATAAACCATACTCGTCCGGTTAGATTGGAATATCAACGCGGGTAACCATTCAACTCGAAACCACCAAACCCGACCGGTTGGATTGGGACCTCAACGTGGTCACACCACTCCACTCGACAACGACAGCCGAACCGAAGCCTTATCGCGGCACCCACCAACATTCTCAGTCGCCAAAACCTCCAAGCGTGACCCCGCATCGACAGGGGCCCGAGAGAAACAAACCACACTTCACCGATAAGGCCACCGCCATGTGGGACCCTTCACCGTAATACCGCTGCAACACCACACTCCACCCGATAGAGTGATACCACCAAATCCGGACCTCTCGCAGGCTGCCTTGTTGTCACCACCACGATAACACAAACGCGTGGGGTCTCGCCACACCCACCGTTAGACTCCACCTTGCTCTCGTCGGCTCGAAGAAACACCGCGCGCGGGGGCCTCGCCACATCCGCCACAGTACTCCATGTCATGGATCCGTTTCTTTTGTCGCCATCAGAATGGAGGGCAATGTTGCCCCATTTCCTAAGATCTCCATACAACAGCCAAGCCGCTACCGCAGGTCGACTTCACCTCGTTGCTCCACCTGCGCACATAGCCTTCGCTGCCAAGCTAGCAGCCAAAGAAGTCGCTTGCGCCGTCTTCCGACGATGTACCACACCGGTGTAGCCCAGCGAAGCTGAGCCACCCGTCACAGTCCACAGCAAGCCTAGTCATCCCACGATGCCGTTACTACAAGCACCGTTCTCCGACGTAGTTCCACGCCGCACTGATAGGTCCCAAGCAACGCTAGCCGCTATGGTCCGCTGCAAGCAGTCAACCCAACAAAAATGCGATAACCCCTGGCCACCACCAGAGCTACGATCGCCTCCACGCGAGCTCAGCAACCCCCGTCAAACTTGCCATCCTGCACCATGCTGCCTTGCCGCACCGCAAGCCCATCACGGTGGGGGCGCCACCACTGGTTGCAGCCTCCCATGATCAATGGCGTCACTAGCAATGCCACAAGCCGCGAGCTCCACACCCATGCACTGCGTGCCGTCGCGGCGCCATCGTCGCGCCACCTCCGCCACCTCCTTACCCTCACGGCTGCAACCTCGCCCCGTATGGCCTTTGCCTCTGCCATCGGTAGACCGCCGCTTGGATGAAGCTGCGCGCCTGGCAACGGATCTGACACAGTGGACACCGGATCTGGCAGTATAGCCTTGGATCCAGCTTCGCTAGCACCGCCCCATGCCGCCCACCGACGACTCTCTCCAATGACCGAGATGGCCGTGCCCGCTAAGAGACGAAGGAGGAGAGGCTGCCCCGCTGCTGCCATCCTTGCGAGCCACGTGGGCTTCTGGCGGCCGGCTCGGGTGGCGGCGCGGCGGTGAGGAAGGGGAGGGAGGGGCGGTCCGCCCGTGCCGCCCACGCGGGAGCGAGGTGGGGGTAGTTTTTCGTCTCAGCATGCTTTGGAGGTTGCAGGATGGATTGTTTTAAGGTTCAGAGTTCAGACCCATGCTGTGTCATGCTGATGCAAGATCAGGAACTCTTCTTCCTGCAGTGTCTGACGACAGCGGCGCGGCTGCTGGCTGCTGCCACCTTTGAAGCAGTCAATCACATGACAAATTTTGTCGGCCAAGATTACTACCTGCGTACAAGTTACAACGACATTCCCACATCAATTGACGCTAGGAATAGACAACGCACATGAAGAGTCCATTTTATCCAAATCGCCGTTCATATTTGATTTATTTTGAAGATTTATACTCGGAAGCCGTGTTATTTGAACACGACTTGGTCCGTTTTCGATCATACTAATTACCAACCCTGTTGGTTTAACTTTGTTTCATGCAGTTCCGAGGAGAAAATTTTCAAGTGTTGTTTGACCTAGGTCCTGTGCAAAAACATGTGCATAGCAATTTTCTTGGAGTGTTAGTCTGTTAGACCAGGTCATCTGAAAAAAAAAAGGGTTATGAATTCATACTATGAGAACTTTGGTAGGGATTAGAATCCTTGTCAAATGATACAAATAAAACAGCCCAGTGTTTCCATCCAGAAATGGAACACGTTTCTTTTCTTTTTCTTTTTCTTTTTTTTTTTGCGCTAGGAGATTAATCCAGAATGTTGTTTGTGGTGAGAATCAACTCCTCCCTCTCACATACAACCTTCCGAAAACCATAATACGAGCCAGTGATTTTCCAGAGATACATTTTCAGTGAGAAACAGACACTTGAGAAATTTTAAACTCTACCAGATGGGGCGTATGCTTCTGCATAGGTGTGGGTAATTGGGTATCCTCGTCCAGCTCTGCACAGTGTTGTAAAATTGAATTTTCACCAACACTTTTTCCTTTCCTTTTAACGTTGTGAAAACATTTTAACAATCATGCATGAAACCTTGAGGCAATCTCCATTCTTATTCAAGCTACATATATAATTCAGGAACTACAACCATGTGGATAGAAATACCATTTGTTCAGGTAACCTCACATGAATCACCATGAACTTTTTTTTTTTGAGAGGGAATAAACATGAGAAAGGAACACTCTTGGACAACTGGTGTATTTTATTTAGATTGTTTGGCGAATTCATATGGACCATGCCATGCAAATGATTTGGAAATCTGAACGATGATGGTTTAAAGGTGCCACTTGGAGAGAACAATAAGATAATTATACTTGCCCATATGAACTGATAAGCTATACCCATTCATACAAGGATGAAAAGCTCTCTGTCAGGAGTGGACACACTGTGCACTATATAGTATTCCACCTATAGATGAATTTGCATGTTTTTTGAGTCAAAGCTGTTACCTGCTGGTGGCATGCATGTGAACAGCTTGGAACTAGAAATGGAAAAGGTCAGTGCTGTAACCAGTTCACATTTATTATTACACGAGGCTGCTATGATGTGGGAAGTCAAAAGTGGTTCAGGGAAGGATAGCTTACCATATAGCTTGTTATCCAATGAAATGTGCATTATTTATCACACTGCCTGGTTGTTGAATATTTTTTTTCAGGGAATGTAGTTGTTATAACAAAGATACATACGTCCTTTCCTTTCATTCATTCATTCATTCAATAGAGAACTGGCATACAAAAGTAAGCTCTGATAAAAGGTAGAAACTGCTAATAAGTATGGCGACGAAAAATTAAACTGTCACTACTTATTAAAGAATATTATTGTCACTATTTTTTTGTTATTCTACTTTTCTTCCAAGCACAGAATAATCAAAGGGGTGGAGGGTTTTCCTTTTTAACAACAAATCAGTGTCCTAAGCTTCCTCGCAGCAGTGACCTAAGCTGAGTTGTAATGCTCGTGTGTCCCTGGAACAATGATTGCTTAGACCTGCAACAATGATTGGCAGATCAGACAAGGTTAAGCCTTGAGCGTGGTCGGTGATCAGACAAGGAGGGGAAAATAAATGGTGCAAAGAGGAAGAGGGCTAGGATGAGGAATTGAGGATGGGACAAGGTACCATATCTAACTATCGTTGATGTGTATGTATACCCTTGCAAAAAAAAATACTATACAGACTTATCTACTCAATCACGAACTGCCACTAAACATCATTAATCTAACATGATTATTGACATCGAATGCAATCTGTAAACTTCAATCCTAGGGAAAATGTCTCATAGAGCTAATATCTAGCTCCTTAACTGAGTATATATAATCCAAGGCCACAATATTACCATGTGTCCATGTTCTCAATAAACCATAACTATAAATACACGCGAACTTGGTAAGGAACATGTGCAATCAAGCCAAAGTTATTCATTATGGTTAATCTCCAAAGTCCCAAGCAAGGGCTAGTGCAGTGATCAGCTGGTGGGACCGTAAAAACTTGTTGTGTACAATCGCATAGGCTAGAGAATATTCTTTTTTTTAAAAAAAAAAAGACTAGTGCACATCTCTGGGACACATCACATAAGGGTCTGCTGGCTGGCACTCCTCGGCGACTGTAGCCACTCGCATAATTTGCTTAAAAATGATAAAACTAACTAGGCATACATTGCACATGGAAAAAACATTGGGCAGAGAAGAGGGTAAACATCCATGAAAAAAAAACACCTGATTTTTCTCCGCCACCAAGTTAATTAGATCTAGTGCTAGCAATGACCTTATAAGAGCATCTAGAAGAGTGCCTAAAAAAATAAAGTCCAAAAAGCTTGGTTTTGGGATCTTGCAAAAAAATATTAGGAGGAAAAAATACCCTTCCAATCAACGGTTCCAAAAAGAGGTCCCAAAAAGATGCAATTGCAACCACATCATCCGTTCATGGGCCTAATGTTTTATTTTTCCCCTCCGTGAACAGTAACTCATGATTTTTTCCCCTCCACCTCCCCCCCCCCCCCCCGTTTTTCGCGTGTGATCGGGAGTTCGGAGAGGGGGCAAATTTGGCTGTGGATGGAGCTGGTATTGGGCATGTGAAAAAAATACAAACTAGATTAGACAACTGTTGGAGCACCATTTTTTCATCTTCATCCCCAATACTAATTATTGGAAGTATTTATTGAACACTCTTGGAGGTGCTCTAACCTCTTAAAAATATTGGAAATTCGGTAGCTGGGGTTGCTTCCCTGGTAACATGGAAGTGTGCTGTAGATCACATTCGTTTTTTTATAAGAATTTTTTTTTAATATTTTACACAAATCTTATCTATTATACTTGGGTGTTTTCCTCTTCTACTCACACTTTTTTTTTCTGTTGAATCATCGTGTGCGAGAATTCTACTCCCTCCATTCTTAAATACATGATGCCGTTGACTTTTTACTCCAACTTTGACCACCAATACCTATTGAACGAGTTAGTTAACTAAAGTAAAATGTGTATCATTATGTCTATTGTCAAATGTACTTTAGATTTAACTTGTAGGTTTATCTATTTGCAAAAATATTTGTAGAAAAGATGAGTCAAACAAATGAAAAAAAAGTCAACGACATCATATATTTAAGAATGGAGGGAGTATTTTTTTTTTACCTCTTATGATTGACACGAAGCTTCTGAACGAGCCTCTCCGTTCATGCATAACTACAATAAAGATGTTACATTCTCTCTCCACAAAGCTGTGTGAGAGCTTGGCCTCTCTGAACCAGCACGCCATTGAAAGCAAGAACTGGAGGACACCCTCGCCTCGGCCATGACAGTGACCGCAGTCCACGCCAGCATGCCGCCGTCCACCGACGTCGAGACCGCCGCCGGCAACGGCAACGGCAAGCCGGCCACCGCCGCCGACGCCGGGGCGGCCTTCGTGCTCGAGTCCAAGGGGACGTGGTGGCACGCGGGGTTCCACATGACGACGGCGACCGTGGGCCCCGCGCTGCTGACGCTGCCGTACGCGCTCCGGGGGCTCGGGTGGTGGCTCGGCGTCGCGGCGCTGACGGCGCTCGCCGCCGTCACCTTCTACTGCTACCTCCTCGTGTCCAGGGTGCTCGACCACTGCGAGGCCGGCGGCCGCCGCCACATCCGGTTCCGCGAGCTCGCCGCCGACGTCCTCGGTAATAACATGCTTAACTTAGCTACTTAACATCGCAATTGAGTGCTTGATTTTTGTTTGATTTTCTAGGATCTGAATGGGCGTCTTACCTGGTGCTGATCGTGCAAACTGCGATCAACGCCGGGGTTACCATTGGGAGCATCTTGCTTGCCGCCGACTGCCTTCAGGTATGTACTCCAATTTCCTTGTTTCTTACTATTATGCCTTTCAAAGGATGCTAAAAATGCTCTGAATATCCCAGATGATTACAGAGGCTGATTCGAACTAATTTGCAGATAATTTACTCGCACGTCGAGCCACATGGCCACCTGAAGCTGTACCATTTCGTCATCGTCGTCGCCGTGGTGCTGGCGATCCTGTCGCAGATGCCGTCGCTGCACTCGCTGCGGCACATCAACTTCGGCTCGCTGATTGTCAGCGTCGGCTACACCGTGCTTGTTTCTGTGGCTTGCATTTGTGCTGGTAAGATGATTTCTAATCTGATCATGGTGCCAAAGATGCATAGATCGATCCTGCATTATTGTTGCAGCAGTGATGTCAGCATCCTGATGCACACAGGTTTGTCGAGTAATGCTCCACCCAAGGATTACTCGTTGAGCTCATCCAAGTCGGCGAGGACCTTCAACGCGTTCCTCTCCATCTCCATCCTCGCCTCCGTCTTCGGCAACAGCATTCTGCCTGAAATCCAGGTTGATAAATTCATCCTCCAATTACAAATCTTCAGAAGTTTCAGAGAGATGCCCGCTTTATGTGATTCAGAAATAATTAAACCTGACGGCCTCGCTCTGGGCATGCATGACCGCAGGCCACGCTGGCGCCGCCGGCGTCGGGGAAGATGGCGAAGGCGCTGGTGCTGTGCTACTCCGTGCTGTCCCTCACCTTCTACTTCCCGGCCATGACCGGCTACTGGGCTTTCGGCAACCAGGTCCGCTCCAACTTGCTCAAGAGCCTCATGCCCGACACGGGCCCGTGGCTCGCCCCGGCATGGCTCCTCATCCTCGCCGTCGTCCTCGTCCTCCTCCAGCTCATCGCCATCGCCCTGGTCAGCACAGCCTCCATATCCGATTCCATGGCATGAACATATATAAACATATATACATATCCACATGTTCTTGTGATTTCGCAAAGATTCAACAACTCTGAACGCGGAATTGATGCACGAAATTAAATGCGTGCGGCAGGTATACTCGCAGGTGGCGTACGAGATCATCGAGGCCAAGTCGGCGGACGCGGCGCGGGGGCGGTTCTCGCGGCGGAACCTGGCCCCGCGGGTGGCGTTGCGGACGGCGTACGTCGCCGGGTGCGCGCTCGTGGCGGCGATGCTGCCCTTCTTCGGCGAGGTCATCGCCGTGGTGGGCGCCGTCGGGTACATCCCGCTCGACGTCGTCATCCCCGTCGTCATGTACAACATAGCGCTGGCCCCGCGCGGCGGCGGGCGGCGGCGGTCGCCGGCGTACCTGGCGAACGCCGCCATCATGGTGGTGTTCGTCGGACTCGGGGTGATCGGCGCCGTCGCGTCGGTGCGGAAGCTCGCGATCAACGCGGACCGGTTCAAGCTCTTCAGCAATGGGCTCTCTTAGGCCTTGTTTGAAGGGCCTAAACACCGGCCCATCTGCTGGATAGTATGGAATTTTTAGGCCTGCCCAAATACTAGGACAATCCTCCCCCATGTGTAAGATTGACTAGCATTTATCAAGGGATGTTCAAATGATGGAAAATAGGAATTTTCAAAGAAAACAGGCAAAAAGAAGAGAATGATGTAGTAAGATTGGCTACAATTATCGACGATGTTCAAACGAAGCAAATAAAAATAGCTCAATTTCACAGCCAAACAGGCGAAAAGAAAGGGAATGATGCGATGATGAAGTTGCGGTTGTGGAATCAATGATGCGGGTGTGCAGTAAACATGCTTCACTAGTAAATTGTTTTTTCCTAAGTAGCAGTGGCGGGTATACCCATTGATAAAGAACCAAAACCTTTATCTCAATGTGGAGCATGCACGCCTGGACACACTAGTCAGTAATGCATTTTGTATTCCTGCTCCAGTTTTTGTATCATTTTGCTTTTGGGCACGTGAACCGATTGGAACTAGGAACAATAAACAAGTTGAGTGCTGAATCATTTCAGATGCATTATAGTATATATCTATTGCGGGGTCCTATCTCGTAAAAAGCCAAACTTTTTTTAAAAAAAAACGTGGCAACAGAACTCAAAAGTAGTTGAACGAACTTATCATTTGTAGCTTGCAACTAACCATTGAAATGTGCCTAGCTGCAGGTACACTGCCGAGCAGTGTTCTCACTGTCTTCTGTCAGCTATGGACGAAGTCAAGTATGCTGGATTGTGATGGGTGTACAAATTGATTACCAAAATCTATGCCATCAGATTTTACTCATTATTAGCAAAACACAAAATCCTTCCATGGATAACACAGAAACATTATGGATGGGGTCGAAGCTGTCTCTTTATCTTGTAATATTATATGAGATACAAATTAAAAGCAAAAAACGAGTGGGCATAATTCGGGATAGTTCTTAAGCTTGACTTTAGAAAGCAAGCGACAGAGTGAACTAGCGACTCTTGTTCTAATGTCTAGAAAATCAATGGCCTTTAGTCGTCAATGGCAAACATGGACCAAAACAGTGATGCCTACATTTAAATTTATATTAAATCTGATGCTAAATGATAACATGGGCTCTTACTTTACTAGCAACGAGGGTGAGATGACAAAAGGTGCTCCATTTTCTCCATTTCTATTCCATTTGGCAGCTTATTGCCAACCTACAACTACTCAAGAAGAACAGCATAATAGCTTAGTGCAATGTATGTTACTCATCTTTCTCGAAACGTTTGCTTAATAGCTCCAAATAATTAGCAGCTCAATCCATAGATCTACAACTTTCGTTCACATCGCAGCAATAATTGTGGTTCTCTGCATTCGTGAAAGAGAATATCTGAAGCTGGAAATATATCATCCATTATCTAAAAAAACACTTGGCAACTCATGTAGTTTCCTTTTTCTCCTGTGCCTTCGATTATCATGCTGTCATGGGCTTAAAAAAATGTAATAATCCAAGATGTGCTATAGTATATCACAAAAAGTTTAATCCGATGTAGTGGACACTGGTTCGGCAACAGGTGGTGACTGGTGGGCATGGTCTTTCTAAATGGAGCCGAGCTGAAAAATCATAGATATATACTCCATCCGTTTCAAAATGTAGGTCGTTTTAGCTTCTCTGGATACATAGATTTAGCTATGTATCTAGACATAATCATATACTTAGGTGCATAACAATATCTATGTATCAAGAAAAGTTAAAATAACCTACATTTTGGAAGGAGGGAGTAGTAGGTTGGAGGCGGAGACAGCAATGCAGACTACAGATATACCAGCAACCACTACGGGAAAGCTCAAAATTGCCGAGTGTTTTTTTTCGAACACTCGGCAAACAAGCTCTTTGTCGAGTACCAAGCTAAAAACACTCGGCAAATCAGGGCTTTGCCGAGTGTAAAAAAACACTCGGCAAAGAGGGGGTTTGCCAAATGTTTTTTTGACACTCGACAAAACAATAAGTTTTTTTTCTCTTCTCACCTTGAAATTTTTTCTAATCCCCACATACAACATGTGGTACTTCATATTAAAATTTGGTATATTTTTGGATTTGTTTGCTATATTTAATTAATTAATTATATTTGAAGGGAATTTTTAGTATAAGTCAAATTTGAACTGCAAGTGATTCAAATTATAGAATAAAATGAGTAGAAAAATAATATTTATGTTATTTAGCTCAGTTTGAGACCTTACCCATGAAATGAAAAGAAATTTCAAACATCTTGTTCAGGAAACACAACCACAAACATGTGACTGAATGATTTTTTAAATTCTAAAAAAGGCAAACGAAGTCGGAAAATTATGAGATTTGTCATGATGTGATTGTATCATACATGTAGGTTGTGGTAAAAATTGAGAAAGTTTCGCACATTTTATCATCTACAATATTTACAAATGGAAGCATCTTAGAAGAAGAATCGTAGCGTTGAGAAGGATTCGATAAGATTTGGAGTCAAAGTGACGGTCGAATTTAGATTTGACTACAAAAATTTTTGTATAGGCAATAGTGAATATATATTATTTCATGTGAAATTTTGGTAATTTTTTGGAACCGTTTGATAATTTTAATGTATTAAGTGCAATTATAGAATTTTAATTGATATAAATTGAATTGGAGCTGTAACTGCATAAAATAATGAAATAATATGAGTAGAATAATCAAATACATATTGTTGAGTGAATTTGATGAGGTATTGTTGAGTTTATCAAAACAAATGTAGA
>NC_028456.1:15792983-15812473 GCF_000263155.2 Setaria italica
GATACGTTCGCTCGCTGCTCTTTACAGCAGTGGGGTCTTATCCCGACGCTGCCCCGGCCACCTCTCCGGATCCGGCCGCCACCGCCGCGCCGTCCCTCCTCCGGGCCGGATCCGGCCGCCACCGCCGTGTCGCCCCTCCTCCAAGCCAGATCCGCCGGCACCGCCACCTCCCCTCTGGATCCGGTGCCGCCGCCTCCCCCCCTCCGGATCCACCGCTCCCTCCCCTTCCTCTCCAGGCAGCTCGGGCGGCGGTGGGGAGGGGGCCCGACGGGGAGGGGGCCCGGCGGGAGGCAGCTCGGGCGGCAGCGGGATGGAGCAGCGGCGACGCACTCCAAGGTGGATGGAGCAGCGGCGACGCACTCCAAGGTGGATGGAGCAGCGGTGGCGCACTCCAAGGTGGGTGGAGCAGCGGTGGCGCACTCCAAGGTGGGTGGAGCAGGCGGTGGTGGCGGCGGTGGAGCAGCCGGAGCTGGTGGCCCGGGCGTGGTGGCGGCGTCGAGCAGCTGGAACTGCCGCGGATGGCCTGGGCGTGGTGGCGGCGGCGGAGGATAGAGCTGCCCCGGTGGCCTAGGCATGTTTTTTTATTTTTTCTGGAAAAATTGTTTGCTGAGTGTTTTTGGACACTCGGCACACCCTTTACCGAGTGCCCGACAAAAAACACTCGGCAAAGTTTTCTTTGCCGAGTGATTTTTTGCCGTGTGCTCTTTGCTGAGTGTTACACTAGGCAAACACTTTGCCGAGTGTTTTTGGGGTTTCGCTAAGTGCCTGGAGCACTCGGCAAACATCCTGATTCCCGTAGTAAACTTCGGGGAAGGGGCACGGCAAGGCGTTACATGTGCAGCAATGAAGCTTTGGCTGATTTTGTCTTTTATTTAAAAAACAGCAAAGTGCAGAAGCTCAACCCCTATTCATATGGATATGCACGATTTTAGTCTTATACTCCCTCCGTTCGAAATTGTAGATCATTTTAGCATTTCTAGATTTATAGGTTTTATTATGTATCTAGACATATATGTCTATATAATGTATATCTAATGAATAACAAATGTATAAACCTAAAAATACCAAAATGATCTACAATCTAGGACGGAAGGAGTAGCTATCGTACATGTAATGTAAAGAGAAGATTCCCAAAACATACATATGAAGTTTTATTTGAGAGATTCTCCCTTAAGCGTTTATCACACCATTTAGCATGGATTATAGCATAACTGGTTCAGCCACTCGCGCGAAGTGCGAACACTATCTCCTCGGTGGTGCCCGTACGGCTATTCCACTTCAAATGATGATCGAAGCAAAAGGTAAAAAAAAAAGGCACCATCATCAAGCTGGATGGTGCGAGGCAGCAAAGAAAGCACATGACTTTTGTTCAGTAAACCAAACCAAATCAGATCAGAATTTTTAGTGTTGAATAAATGGGTTGGAATCAATCCGATGTGGCCATAACTACTCAAAATTATTAGCTTATTTTTCTTATAACGTGGCAATAAAAAAGATCTTGTGGATATACATGTTTAGTTTTTAACATCGATGTTTAACTTTTGGCCGTGCAAATCAAAATACCAACGAAATATCTGTGTGTCTTTCTCGCACTTTGCACTTCCACAACGCGTTTCCATCCCTAATGCGGTGTCCTTGTCTCAGCTCTCACTTTGGTGTCATCTTATTTTCCATGCTAGAATTTCTGTCTAGCTATATAGCTCGTGTTATTTACATCATGAAACTCACGAGCCGCTGCATTTCGTCTATATAAAGACGACGGCAAGCGTTCAATCTCCAAGCTAACCATTCTCTCTCCGGGAAACAGTACTAGCAAGAAGTTGAAAAGCTTTGCCATCTCTATTTCACCCCAGCCCGCCCTCGCCCACTACAGGAGGGCACACCACCATGCCATCTTCCGACGTCGAAGCCGCCGCGGCCGATGATGGCAAGCAAACCGTCGGCGCCGGCGCCGCCACCGCAATCGAACCCAAAGGTAACTAACGCAAGAAAGAATGCATGCATATCATCGGTGTCTCTCCTGGTGCATTGCTTTTGCGTATCATCAGGGTATTTGATCGCGACGCGACGACGGTGTATCTGTGTGCAGGGACGTGGTGGCAGGCCGGGTTCCACATGACGACGGCGACCCTGGGCCCGGCGTCGCTGTCGCTGCCGTACGCGCTCCGGGGGCTCGGCTGGGCAATGGGCCTCGCCGCGCTCACCGCCGTCGCCGCCGTCACCTTCTACGCCTACTTCCTCGTGTCACGGGTGCTCGATCGCTGCGAGGCCACCGGCCGCCGCCACGCCCGCTTCCGCGACCTCGCCGCCGACGTCCTCGGTTAGTCGTCATAGACTCATATATAGTAGCTCCGTAAATGCGTCGCCCATCACCAATAATCACATAGTCTCGATCATGCTGTTGCTGACTGATAGTGCCAGCAATTAACTTGTGTGGTTTAGTTTCCAGGATCTAGATGGGCGACCTGCTTGGTGGTGACCGTGCAGGTGGCGATCAACGTCGGGATTAGCATTGGTAGCATCCTGCTTGCCGCCGACTGCCTCGAATTAACATACTCGAGGCACGCACCGAACGGCTCCCTGAAGCTTTACCATTTCGTGATCATGGTGGCCGTGGTCCTGGCCGTCCTCTCGCAGCTGCCGTCGCTGCACTCGCTGCGGCACATCAACGTCGGCTCGATGGTCATCAGCATCGGCTACACCATGCTTGTATCGGCCGCCTGCATCTGCGCAGGCTTGTCGAGGGATGCTCCGGCGAAGGACTACTCGCTGAGCACGTCCAGGTCGGAGAAGACGTTCACCGCGTTCCTCTCCGTCTCCATCCTCACCTCCGTCTTCGGAAACAGCATCCTGCCGGAGATCCAGGCCACGCTGGCGCCGCCGGCGGGAGGGAAGATGACCAGGGCGCTGGTGCTGTCCTATTCGGTGTTCGTGCTCGCCTTCTACTCCCCGGCCGTCGCCGGCTACTGGGCGTTCGGCAACCAGGTGCGATCCAACGTGATGCAGAGCCTCTTGCCGGCGGACACGGGCTCCTCCCTCGCCCCGCCGTGGATGCTCGGCCTCGCCGTCGTCCTCATCCTCCTCCAGCTCATCGCCATCGCCCTGGTCAGATAGCTAGTAGCCTTCAAATCCTAGAAAATTAACAAACATGGATGTCATCGGAGCTGATCGACTGAAGATCTTGCTTGCAAAAAATGCATGCAGGTGTACTTGCAGGTGACGTACGAGATGATGGAGAAGAACCTCTTCTCCAACAAGTCCAAGGGACGGAGGCTGCTGCTGGCGCCGCGGGTGGCGCTGCGGGCGGCGTACGTGGCGGCGCTGGCGTTCGTGGCGGCGATGCTGCCGTTCTTCGGCGAGATCCAGGGCGTCGTGGGCTCGGTGGGGTACATCCCGCTCGACGTCGTCATCCCCGTCGTCATGTACAACATGGCGCTCGCGCCGCGCCGGCGGTCTCCGGCGTACGTCGCGAACGTGGCCATCATGGTCGCCTTCGTCGGCCTCGGGGTCATCGGCGCGGTAGCCTCGGTGAGGAAGCTCGTGCTCAACGCCGACAAGTTCAAGCTGTTCAGCAACGGGCGCTCGTAGCCTGCACCGGCTATATGGAGGGCAATTCAGCAAAGGAAAACAGATACTAGAGTCAAGTTTTTAGTTTGCTATATCTCCATGTGGTTGTATTGGTGATATGTATGACTGGAGGAAACCTTGCAAATGATCGTATAACTTTATTTTTGTGTACTTGTCGATATATTCATATTCACTTTGTACATTTTATTCCAAAGTTGTGTGCAGCCTCTATCACCCTTCTACGTACATAGATTTTACTATATATTTAAACATAACTTATATAGAAAAGCTAAAATAACTTACAATTTGAAACGGAGATATAATTTTGAATCTTAGACGGTACTATTCATCTTATTGGGGTAGAAATTAACAAGTGGTACACTAAAGTTGGTAGATACAACTAAAATTGCCTCAATTGTTCTTGCCTGCATTGGAGGATATTATAGATTGGGCCGTATTAAAGACTAGTGTGGGGATGGGCTATGTAGGTTTACTTTGTGCTTGATGGGCTGCATGTAGCCCGCTCACGATTCTTGGACTTGTCAAAAAATGGGTGTCACGTGTGGCCCAGCTCACGATCGTTGCTCACTGGCCACTGAACAGCCAAGCAGCGTGTGAGGGGCTGCTTGAAATTGGACATCGTATTTCAAAAAAGGTTCCACTGCCTGACATAGTGGCTGTTCAGTGGCCAGTTTGGTTTGTGTTGTTACCATGCCAAGCCAAAGTTTGTCCTAGGCTAAGCATGCATGGACAAAATGTTACTAAAGTTGGGACGCTTGACGTTTGGATCTCGACCATGCCAAAAAATATTGCAGTTGTGTGCATGACATCTGGGTCCCAAAGTTTTGTGCAGTAAAGCGTACTGTACCTAACATGGATCATGTTTTTGCTGGCTTAATTTCAAGTAGTAGTACTCTGCCTTTCAAATTTGGATACAGTTTCCGTATATCTATGTGTACATATAGTTGTAGTATATTTCAATGGAGTAGTACTCTGCCTTTCATAGTTTGTACGTAATACTCAACTCCCTTCGTTCCAAATTATAAGTCATTCCAACTTTCTTGGAGAGTCAAACATTTTTATGTTTAACCAAAATTATAGAGAAAATCACAAAAGTTTATGGTACCGAATAGATATACTATGAAAATATATTTAATGAAGAAACTAATGGTACCTATTTGATATCATGAATGTTAGCACTTTATTGTATAAATTTGGTCAAACTTGAGATGTTTTGACTCTCCAAGAAAGTTGGAATGATTTGGAACGGAGGGAGTACCTTTTTATGACATCAGTAATTGTTTTAATGTACACGTGGTTTGACTTGTAAGATACGTGATAGATCGGTCTCTTTATGCATGTATTTCTTGAAAAGGTTACGTGATCTACTGGGCACTGGCTGATTGCTGCGTGCCTGTGCCATATGCAAGAAGTGACCACTGACTTGGTGAAATTTCCCGCCGGCCGCATGCTTGCTTCAAATGTAAGAACAACAAGGTGTCCGTCCGTTAAAGACTTTGGGGTTCTTCTTGTTTTTTTTTTAAAAAAAATGTGGTTTCGGTCCAACTGCCAACAGGAGAATATACATGAGCATCTTTTCAACAGCCTGACGGGTCTGTGGAGTGACAATGACAGATGGGCCGCCAAAATGAGTATGGCGCTTGGGGTCAAAAGGGCAAAAGCGATTTTTCCATCTACACTTCACACAACCCCTTCTGTCAATTTGTTTGCAGAAAAGAGAACAATGCATATGCGTTTTCATGTTCTCTCTCTTCTCCTAGGAGATTATCTTAGTAGAAAGAATCAACATTTTTTTTTCAATTTGCTCGGCATGTAGCCGAGAGGGGAGAGATGGGCCAACGAAATTGTGCTAACTTCGATGGGTCAGGGGGTGTTTGGATCTTTAGTCCGGACTAAAATTCATGTCACATCGAATATTCGGAGGCTAATTATTAGGAAGATTAAACATGAGCTAATTATAAAACTAATTATACAGACGGAGGCTAATTCACGAGACGAATCTATTAAGCCTAATTAATCCATCATTAACACATGTTTATTGTAGCATCACATTATCAAATCATGGAGTAATTAGGCTTAATAGATTCATCTCGCAAATTAACCTCCATCTGTGCAATTGGTTTTGTAATTAATCTATGTAAAATACTTCTAATTAGTATTTAAATATTCGATGTGACATGAATTTTAGGAGGCTCTAAAGAACCAAACACTTAAGGGTGATGAGAAAACTGTGTAAATATTTGCATGAATAAATTAAATTTCATGATAACAAATAAAATAAAGTGGCAGCAGCTGTAATGTCTTGTGCTTCGCAATATCTTCCCTGTACTAGTGTAGTATATAGAAACCAAATTTTTCCAAAAGAAAAAAATCAAACGAAACAATTGCATATTTCCAAGAGAACCATATATGTACACGTCCTGGTCATTACAACTCCGGCCCTTCATTTCAAGGCTTTTCAAATCCAAATACTCGCATTAGATTGCAATGAAGTGCAAGCTTAAACTAATGCTTCTGTATATGGCGTAACGTGATTAATTGCAGCAGCTGGAGGGCGGGCTGGGCCCAGATTTGGCGGCACGGAATATCTCCGCCACCACCCCGAGCCCGCTGTCCAGCCATCCGCCGGCCCCGTCCCCCGCCAGCGGCCTCGCCGCCGCCGCGAGCACGCTCAGGATCTGCACCAGGAACAGCACCAGCAGCGCCACCTTCGCCGACATCGCCATTGATGGGAACTGCTGCCAAAGCTTGAGACGACGCGGAGGGAGAGACGAGCAGACCGAGATCCTGGCTTGCGAGTCTCTGATGAGCTCCAGTGCTAGCTGCTCCCTTGTTGTGCGTTTTTGCATGGCGGTCGAGCGTGCTTATATAGACGCAGTTGGTCGTCGGTCAGCCGGACGGTCGGGCGTACGGCTCTGCCCGTCCAATGCTTCAAAGTTGGTCGGAGTCTAAAAGTCTTGCGTTTTTCTTGCTGCTACTTCTGCTGCATGCGCCGATCGATTTCCTGTGCGTTGCGAAGAATTCAAACGCAAGGGGCAAGGAAACCGTGCGAGATCGAATCGTTGATCAAAGTTGTTGACGTTTCGGTTCATATCGCTGCGAATTTGATCTTGCCTGATCGATGGACTGCGTGTAGTTCGTGCTGCTGGACTCAGCTCGCGGCCCCGATCCTTCCCAGGAACTTGCAGAACCGTGACCGAGTGCACAGTCAGCACATGTATGTGCCTACTACGTGTTCAGTGTGCGCTGGCGTCGGAAAAAGGTTTTATTTTCGGGTCAGAGCAGACGCTCTTTTGTAGTATACCCTTTTTCTTTTTCTTTTCCAAGAGCTGCTTCGACTAATGCAACAGATCAACACACTTTGCTCAGCGATTATTGTGCCCCGCCGGCACGTCAAATGAAGCAGGATGAAGAAAACAAGAGAATGAGAGGCCAACACACTTTTGTTGTGAGGCTTTCGACCGGCTGGCTACTTGGACTGCAAGACCAAAGATTCCGTTAAAGACTCTGGCTCGGTCATCGTCTGATTTCTGATGCGCTTTAGGTCAAATAAAATACATGATATTTTTTCACGATCGATCAAAGGGGATGATATGACTTTTTTTCGAGACGATTTAAGTGAGGAGATCTTGGGCATTCCTCCAACAGAATCCCAAGCCCCAAGGGTGCCTTTAAGTTGCTAATTGTGTTAGAGAGAAGCTTTCCCAACAATTATTGTTGAACAAGGGTGGGTGCTCTTTCCCTCATGCTTGTTCACTCACTGGATCTTGAGTGTCTCCGCCTATCTGTAATTTTTTTTTTGTTGGATCTGCCACTATGTGAAGCATGTATTATTCATGGAACCCCTTCTGGGAGACCAAAAATGCAGTCTACGCGAAAAAGAGCTGGACCGAGCTTGGGATAGGTGAAACAGAGCAAGTAACATTTAAATTCCCCTTCTAAGGAATGAAGGGTTTACGGTGTTTCTTTATTTCATTTTAAAGGGAAATGAGCCGTTGACAAAATTTCATATCTTATATAGCCAAACACTGGGCAGATTTCATATAAGTGAAATCCGTGTAAACAGATACCCCCTTGATGTCCGGAGGTGAAAATTCTTTATTTTTTTTGGATTCAGAGCTCTGGAAAAATGAGTGTACGTTCTCTTATGATTTCTTTGACTAGTTTTCACATGGCTCGACTTCACGACTTATTTCTGTAATAATATACCTGTACATATGCTCCATCCGTCACGAGTGATGCAATGTGACGGGCCAGCTTTCTATCTGTTTCTTTCTACCGTAGCACCAAGTACGCGTTCTGTTTCTGGGTATCCATAATTTATACCTAAATCCACACCCATCTCAAATGAAGAGGGTATGAGTAGAAATATAAATAACCATTAAAAATGAGGAGGGTACAATTTATCCATTAGATATACATAGTATATAGTACAAAATTAATTAAATATTGGATATAGGTGATAATGGGGAGGATGAGGATCGGATAATATATATTTGGATTTGGGTATGAAAAAAAGTGGGTTTGTCCGTACCCTCCCAGTGGCAGACCTAATTATTTGTTTCTATATCTCTGATTCAATTTCTGTTCCTCTTTCTTTTTAGACTTTGAGCAGCAACCTGGGAACCCAGCCTTGCAGTGAGGAGGTGCCCATTTCCAAGGCAAGCATGGATGCAGTTACTGAGCAGGCTTTCATGAAGGCTACATCTGCTTGCTACTATTTCACAGCAGCTTCAGATGGCGCATGATGAGTTCGGAAACAGTTGTTGGAAGAAAAGTACTCAAATTCCTGGGGCTAGACTTGAGCTCACATCACTTGGGGAGGCTGTAAATGCAGCTACCAATGCCTTGAAGGAGCTCAGACAGGAACATGGGCGAATTCAGAAAGTTGACACTCCAATAGTGAGGCCCATATAGAGAAATGCAATGATCTTATCAATCCTTCATGCCACAAAGGGGCCTGATGAATTTGACCTCCAAGCCAAGAAACGGGTTTGGCGCAGGGAGCTGTGAAGCTTTTTGAGATTGAAAGATTGGCGTTTGGGGCGAAACTATAAGCTCTCGTTACTCTTAAAAAATTATTCATATCTGATTTGGAATACCTTATTTTGTTGAGATTTAATAGAAATTGGATGATTTTATCATGCATATCCAGTTCGAAACACTTTGTTTATGTAGGCCCTGGGCCCTGGATGATCCAAATCCCTTTATTTATTTCCAAATGTATCTCTAGCTAGCTTTCTTTCTCGACCGTATGTTCTGTAGCTACATACCTACAATATCGATTTATCTTTGCTGCTGCTAGTTCTGCAGCAATACCTACAATATAAACTTTAGCAAGTTAATGCATTCATTACTCAACCAAACATCTTCCAAACAAATGGAACGAAAGAATCACAACTCCATGACGACCCACAGAAGACGCTGAAACAAAAATAAATGCAACTCATGCTTCCTATTCTTCACGTCGTCAGTTGCAGCAGTGCGAGGGCGGGTTGCGCCCTGATTTGGCAGCGCCGAGTATCCCGACCCCGTCCTCCAGCAGCAAGCCGTCCATCCCGTCCCCCACCAGCGGCCTCACCGCGGCGGCGAGGGCGCCCAGGACTTGCACCACGAGCAGGAGCAGCAGCGCCGCCTTCATTGCCTTGCCCGTGTACTACTTCTGACAAACTATGTATTAAGAGAAGCAGAAGCAACTTTTTTTTCTTTGCTCGAAGCAACTTCGAATTCAAGGTTTGTCTCTCTTTGCCGTACGTGTATGGTGAGCTCGAGCGCTTATATATATAGCAGGGCGTCGGTCAGTTGAACGTACGGTTCGATCTGTCAAGGTGACGTTTTCAAAGTCCCTTCAGCTAGTTTTACACACTAGTTGTGGTTTGATGCCAAGGATTCAAACAACAAGTACGTCACAGCAAGACGAGACCCGTTCAATTTCTTGACATTTCGGTTTAGACCTCCGCGATTGGAGTAAATTTCTTGCACAGTGCTTAAATTTGTCTGATCCTGAGTCACCGGAGGAAGAATCCAAGAACTTGCAGCAAGCTGCAGATAGCTGGTCAGTACATCAAGGTGCGCATTTGCGGTGGATGTGGAATAATTCGTAGACATTTCTAGGTCAAAACAGATGTTCTCTTGTGCGGCGACGATGTTTTTCAGGAGCTTTGAACTAGTACCATGTTCCGTTTTGCTAGTTCATGCACAGGTACGGTATTCCTCGAAAATTCAAGCATTCTGACTCCTCTCGTGGAATTAGCGCTTTTTTTTGTGACAAACAAGCAAAAGAAACGTCAGACCAAACGACAGAAGAGAGTCCATTAAAGACTCGGTGATCATTTGTTTTCTATAATGAGCTTTAGGTCAAACGAAAGGATGCGATTCATTTTAGTTTTCAACAAGTAGTGAAGAGATCTTGATGAGCATTATTCGTCCAACCAGAATTCCTCGATCAAGTACCAGTGAAAGCCAGGTTAGAGGCATTTTTGGTCCATGCCTAACAAAGCCGCTACCTTGTTGCCTAAGAAACGGTGGCGCCAAAGCATAGGCGTGACATTATTTGGCAACGAAGCAAACAAAACCTAGCTAATCTCCCGTTGAAGCAAGAAGTCAAGAACAGACTACATATCCTTTCCTCTGACAAGCATGCATGATAGGTACAAATGGTAAAAAAAAAAAAAGAACAACTTCTCGCCATAAAACATTTGCTGTTGGTAACACGGACGGTGACTCTTCTAATGATGCTACTACTGGATTTCTAATGGAGACCTCGTCTGATTTCTAATGAGCTTTTAGGTCAAACAAAAGGATATAATTCATTAATTTTTCGTTTTCAACAAGTAGTGAAGAACAGCATGACATGTACTACAGATGGTTAAAATAAACAACGACTGCTGGCGTAAAACATTTCCTGCTGCTAACACGGACGGTGACTCTTCCTGATGCTACTACTTGAGGAGCAAGAATCCAACGAAGTACGTGTAGTAAACTGAAAATTCCGTCAAACTGAGAGACCAAAAGCGCAGTCAGCGCGAACACGGAGCTGGACCCAGTCTCCATCGAACGGATATAGGTGACGTAGACAGTTACTATGCTCAGGAGGCATGCTGCTGCATCGTTTGTATCGACAGCTACCAATGCAATGGCTGTGTGCGTCGTCGTGGCGCCTGCAGCGCGCTGGCTTCCGAGTTTGGGTAGCCTTCCAGGTCAAAACAGAGGTTCTATCCTGAGACCATTTTTGATCGGATTGGAAAACGTAACACGGGCATTTTGGCTTGCTGCACATTGGTGCAGTGCAATCATATAGCCAAAACAAAAGGAACGCCGGTGTACCTGACATTTCCATCCTCCTTTAACTTTCGACTAAAAAAACTGAACAACCCCTGGCATGATCGAGATGCCTCAAGTTTTTTGAAAATTCGAGAGCAATTTCACAAAAAACTCCGAAATTCTTCAGACTTGATGACCAAAGCTTCCCCAGACATAACATAATGCCGGTGTTCCTGACATGCCTATTTTTAGAGGGGACTGGACATTACAAAAAATCGATAAATTCGGGCTCAAATTTGGAACCCTGAATTTAGTTTCTTTGTAGTGATTAACACTTCAGTTTTTATTTAAGCAGGTTTCCAAAAAATCAATTATTGAAAATATCTTACCTAAATTACAATTAAACTATATGCAAAATTGATCTAATTTTGCATGGCAGGCAGGTTTCCTATTCTACAAATGTAAACTGAATGAAATGGCTCCTTTGCCAGGCGGGGAAAAAAGGCATTTAAAAGCAGGCGATGGTCCTAATAAATATTTGCTTTTAGTGTAGAGGTGGTGGAGGCGGTGGCCATTCGCACATGGTCAAACCCATTGACCGCACATAAACATTGACAAGTTGGCAACGGAAAATCTAGCAGTCTGTCTAGCGATTCAGTTTGTTTTCGTAATATTTGACCATTTCAATCTTGTTCCATGGCACAATTTCGTAATTTGCTATGATATTAACTACTCCAAGAGTTTTCTTTTTATGCAACGCCTTCTCATTTTTCTGAAACATGAAACAGCGAAGAATAATAATGCTTTTTCTTCATTTCACAAAATATAGGTTGTCGTAGTTGATGGCAAGCCATTCTTCTTCTTGGAACCAAGCGTGTCGAAATTCGGAAGAAACGAATGAATGTTAACATTCAAAAATGAAATGCGATCATGTACAGGTTATGATGCTAATTACAACGCTTACACGGCTGGTCGTCCCGTATTTTACACAGGACAAAACCAAAGGTCAAAATCGGAAGGGGAAAAAAAAAAGAAATCTGGTGAGCGCCTTCCCACATGGCCTCGCTAGCTTGGTCCGTGTCCGTGGCTCCCTGGTGTATCGTTGAATGAGATGAAGGATTGGTCAGGATGAACGCAGGCTTTGGTTTGATCGATCAGCAGCAGTGCGTTCGTGGGTTGCGGCCCGACTTGGCGCCGCGCAGCAACTGCGTGACCATCCCGATGCCGCTCCCCAGCCAGCCTGATCCCGTCGTCCCGGCGCTGCCCTCCAGCGGCCGCGCCGCCGCTGCCAGGACGCACAGGACTTGCGCCAGGAGCACGAGCAGCAACACCGTCCTCGCCGTCATCGCCATTCGTCGCCCTTGCCTTGTCGTCGTACGTGCAGGCGGCTAGAAAAACTCAACGTCAGAGTCGTCGTCAGAGACCAAACAGAGGGAGCTTTGCTTGGTTCTTGAGAATCGTGGTGAACTGTGAGGGAGAAGCTGAAAGGGGTGAGCTCGTTTATATAGGCAGCGTGCGCGCGCGGCAATGTCGTCGGATTCAGGCCGAGTCCTAGCTTGAACCGTTCGCAACGGCGCCAATGCGGACGGAGAGGGGGAGGGTCCGGGAACGCGCGTGCTTGGGCGCGACGAAAAGCGTGCCTTTTGAATTGAATATTTGAATGTTTATTGTACGGTCAAACAGAAAGAATTTGAATGCGGTCGTTCCACGAGAATGTGAAAACGAGCTGGACGTAGCACGCCTCTGCCCTGCGTGGCCTACCCTGCTGCTGCTGGCTGCGTGTGTAGCTGCGTGCGGCTTTGGTGTGTGCGCGTGCGTCGTCCATGGTCGATGCCGCGACGAGGGCGAAACGACCTGCCACGGGTCACCACTAGCACTCGGTCAACAAATACCAACTTGTTGTATTAGTACCGGGCTAGCACTAATAATATGATTTGACCAGGAAATTATCATCTTGATTCGGACAAATACTATTGCTGCTGCATTTAAATTTCTCGAATTGGACCAGACTTTCCGTATTCAAATATTACTAATTTCCCTAATTTCCATGAAGCGGCATGCATGCGCATGAGAAACATTTGACTCGTGAGAGATGGACGGAGGGAGTCATGATGATCGTTCGTGCCTGTCGGTTTTGAAAAAAGGAAAAACAAAGCTCGGTGCTGACCCGACCATTCAGAGTTTCAGACAGTTTTACGGGGCGCTGCTGCTGAGCGAGCGCACGCACAGGGTCAAGGAGTTGGAACCCGTCCGGCGAAAAGTACGAGGTGTGAGGTGAGACTCGGCGAACAGAGACCTCTTCCACACGACAACCGGGGCTGCCTACACGTATGCGCATATGCAGCATCTGTCGAAGCCCCCAGCTGCGACGAGGCCGCGCGCCCCCCCCCACCCCTTCACCTAACCCTCACCTATAAAAGCACCACCCCAGCATGCAACAATACAATTCACTCCCTCCAAAAACAACGTACAAGAAGAGAAGAAGCAACACGAAGAAGAAGAACAAGACAGAGCTCAGGAACAAGCCTGAACAACGAACTCTCCTGTCTCCGTCAAGCTCGATCGGACGCAAGGTCTCTACCCTCGCCTCGTCTCTCGATCGGCACAGAGATCTCTCTCCTATCTCGCTTGTGCGCAACAAGGGCGGCAAAATGGCGGCGGCGATGACGATGGCGAAGGTGGCGTTGCTCCTGGTGCTGTTGATCCAGATCGTCAACGTGCTCACCGTCACAGCGAGGCCGTTCAAGGGGGAGGGGTTGCTGGACGACGGGATCCAGATGGTGGTGGACATGCTCGGCGACAAGAAATCTGGCTCCAATCCACCCTCGCACTGCTGCAACTAGAAGCAACAGAAGCAGGGCGTGCTGACTGTTTCTGCAACCCAAGCTAATTAAACATCGGGTGGATGTAGACTAGTTTCGCCTCCCCCATCACAGAACCGTAGATGGAGAGGGCCATTATTTTGTTCGTTGTCGAGAAGAGGATGGATTTTTTTTTATTTCTCTATGGATGAGTCTAGGACAGAGGATATTCCTCAAGTGTCTGATTTAGAGAATGAGTTCTTAACAAGTGGTTTTGAATGTGGTGTGGATCAGTGATTGTAATTGGCCGTACACATTCTCTTTTGAATGTTGTAGGCCGGATAATTATCCTTAATTAAAAAAAATGAAGAGGAGGAAAGAAGATGTACAATTGTGATGCCGGGGCATGCAAAAGGACATGCCTTGCAATTCAATTTTTTTTTAAACAACAACACGTGTTGTTCTTTGCCGATCATGGTCCCTTAACAAACTGTCTACCAATTTAGTCATTCATACTTCGCCATTTCAGCGTTTGTTTCGTTATTGAAATCTCAGTGCCATGGCCAGTTCGTGTCAAATGCTCAGCTGCAATTCTCAGTGCTCCCTGCCTCACCTCCCTGAAACAGAGAAGATTTCCTCCATTCCTCAGGAAAACAGTGCCCTTCAGAAAACAGAGCACCACATCGTTCGTTCACAGAAACAGAGCAAGTACTCTGTTCTTGGTAAAGCGAGAACAAGAAGGCATACGAACAAGGAGCAAAATGACAATCGAAATCTTTACAAGGAACAAAGTATTTGACCCACAAAGCAAAGTCTTACAAACCCGCTGGTTGGTGGCCTGACCAAACTCCCAAATCCCCAAACCTTGCTGACCAATTGTACCCGTGATTTGGAGCCGTCGTGTCTGAAAAAAATGGTAGCGGTAGGTGTATCTTGAGGCTGTAAAGGAGACGCCGCCGGACCTGAAACCCTCGACGATTCTGCACGGCTGGTCGGTCGGTCGGTCCGGCAGCGGCAGCGTTTGGTGGAGACACGCAGCACAGGGTGAACCGACGTGCGGGGCGGTGGTCCTTCACACTTGTAGTCGTGCTCGTTGCTTGGAAAAAGGGAAGCTGGGCCGGTAGGAACCGAGCCGGTGAAAAGTGGCAAGGGTTGGGGTCGGTCCATGCAACAGGCATACTGACTTTGATATGTACCATTGTAATGTATTTCCTCTGTTCCAAAATAAAATCGTTTTGATTTTTTTAAATATATAAATTTTGTTAAGTATCTCGACATAATCAATATACTTAGGTACATAGCAAAATTTATGTAACTAGGAAAGACAAAACGACCTACATTTTGGAACCGATGGAGTAATATATGTTCTGTTTCTACACCAGCAAGCGAAACATTCCGGCGTCATTTGGAAACCAATATGTTTTGCAATGCGGCTGTGACAAATAATTTAGATGTTCTAGTGGGTGCCCTGCTCTATTTCTTCTTCTTTATATAGCGCGTGAGCACATTTTATAATGCGAACCTTGTAATTTTTGGCCCAACAATTGGTCTTACAGAAGCACATTTTTTTCTATGAGAATGATATCGTTGGATTGTTCAATGGTGAGAAAGAGAACACAACCTTGCAGTTAGATGATTCTTTTGATAACACCAACAGGTCAACCTTGCACCGCCCATGGAGTTCTGTGCTCGATGCGCTTCCACCGTGCCTCGAGCCACTGGCGGCTCTGCATCTCGCAGCGGCGCCAGCGCTCCTCCTCGGTCTCGGTGGGCAGTGAGCTGGTGCGTAGCAGCGAGAGTGGCGTGGTCGGGGACGGGTCAGCGTCGGCGTCCTCGTCGTCGAGGGTGGAGGCAAAGGAGATGGAGCAGACGGAGAGTGGGGGGGGGGCATGCGCACGGCCGGTCGGGCGAGCGAGCGGCCGAGCGGCGGCAGTTTGAAGCGACAGGAGTAGGTTGATGGGAGGAGGAAAGTGAATTTGGAAATAAGAGGAGGGCGATGGGAGGTTTGAAGCGGCAGAAGGAGGTTGACGGGAGGAGGTTGATGTTCTTTTTTCCCTTTTCTCTCTTTTTGTTTTCGTTCTTAGTTGTTTTCTTTGTTTTCCTTTTCTTGTCTCTTTGTTTTATTTTTATTTCTTTGTTATTTTTATTTTTATTTTTTCTTCTTCTTATTTATTTATTTATTTCTTTTCGTCCTTGGTCCTTTTTCCTTATTCTCTTTTCCTTTCTTTTTTCTTCTCTCTTCTTCTTTTATTTTCTTTACCATTTTTCGATTACACACTTTTTTCTAATTTCTTTTTCTTTCTGTTTTCACTCTTTTGTTTTGTTTTCCTTTTTATTAGTTTTATTCCTATTCTATTTTTTCTATTTTAATTTTAGATTATCTTCTACATATTCCTTCTTGGTACCTAATTTCTTTCTTTTTTCCTCATTAATTATATTCATTTCTCCATTCCTTTGTTTATTTTTTCTCATTACTTTTTATTTCTTTTTTGTCTCTTTTATTTCATTTTTATTTTTTTAGTTTAATTCATGTTTTCTTTTTCTTTTTTAATTTAGATTCTCTTCTATATATTCCTTCTTGCACGTAGTTTACCTTTCTTTTTAATATTGATAATTGAATTTTTTTTGTGTTCACGATGATTGAAGTAATTCTTGGCATAACATAATTTGTTCATGGTTGTAACCGCTCGAAAATTCGAATCTAAAATCACTCAAACTTAAAAACTTCAAAACCTATTTTAAAATCTAATTTCAAATATTGCAAAACTATTCTCGAGCTCCATTCATTTTCCATCCATAATCCATCCTAAGATCCCCTTTAATCCCTTCGTCCTTCAAATCATTTCAGACATTTAACTTCCTCTCTAACCTTCCTACTCTCCCTAAGTTGACAACCTGCTGATCCTTTACTTCACGTAACCTATGCCTCTCGGCAGCTCAAACCCCATGAGCAAAACTATCCTACCTATGACTTGGAATTAGCAGCTGTTGTGCATGCTCTTAAGATTTGGAGACACTACTTAATTGGAAATAAGTGTGAGATTTATACAGATCATAAGAGCTTGAAGTATATCTTCATCCAGCCAGACCTCAACCTAAGACCAAGAAGATGGTTAGAGTTGATCAAGGATTACAACCTAGAAATTCATTATCACCCAGGAAAAGCTAATGTGGTAGCCGATGCCTTAAGCGGAAAATCATATGGCCAAGACTAGGTGTCTAAGAATGCTCATCTGCAAGCAGAAATGACAAAACTAAATTTGCACATAGTCTGTCAATCCCACAACTACAAAATGAGTATGCAACCAATACTAGAGGAGCAAATAAGACAGTCTCAGAAAAAGGATCAAGAATTGATGAAGATTCATAACCAGACCGGGGAAAACAAAACCCTAGATTATCGAGTGGATGAGAAAGGAACCTTGTGGTATAAGAATAGAATTTGTGTGCCCAAGAATGATAAATTCCGACATATTATAACGGATGAAGCCTATAATTTAGCATATTCCATCCACCTTGGAGCCACCAAGATGTACATGGACCTAAAAGAAAAATATTGGTGGAATGGTATGAAAGCTGACATGGTACAATTTGTAGCCCAATGTGATGTCTGTCAAAAAGTAAAAAGTAAAAATGGAACATCAGAAGCCAGCTGGTTTACTTCAACCATTACCTATCCCAGTTTGGAAGTGGGATGAAATAGGCATGAACTTTGTCAATAGGATACCCAGGACAAAGAAAGGAAATGACTCCATATGGGTAATAGTAGACAGACTCACCCAAGGTTGCTCATTTTATACCTGTACGCACATGCTTTGGTGGAGAAAAGTTGGCACAACTCTACATTGACAATATAGTGAAGCTGCATGGGGTGCCCATCAAATTGTTTCAGATCGAGGAACTCAATTCACCTCTAAATTTTGAAAAAGTTTACATAAGTTAATGGGAACTAAGTTGGATTTTAGTTCAGCCTATCACCCTCAAACTGATGGTCAGACGGAAAGAGTAAATCAAATCATGGAGGATATGTTGAGAGCATGTGTGCTTACCTATGGTAAAGATTGGGAGAAAAGTCTATCTTATGCAGAATTTTTTTATAATAATAGTTATCAGGCCAGCTTAGGCATGTCACCATTTGAGGCTCTTTATGGAAGAAAGTGTAGAACTCCTCTGATGTGGTCAGAAGTAGAAGAGCGTACTCTAATTGGACCAGCTCTCATAAAAGAGGCAGAAGACCATGTGGCTGAAATTAGAGAAAAGTTAAGAGCAGCTCAATCCCGCCAGAAGAGTTATTCAGACAAGCAAAGATGAGAGTTAAGTTTTGAAGTTGGAGATTATGTTATCTTAAGATCTCTCCAATCCGAGGGACCCGGAGATTTCAAGGTCGAGGAAAGCTAGCACCCAGCTATATTGGATCTTATCAAGTGCTACAAAGGATTGGAGCTGTAGCATACCGTATTCAGTTGCTTGAAGAAATGACAGATATACACCCAGTATTTCATGTCTTCCAACTAAAGAAATGCTTGAGAGTTCCAGAAGAACAAGTATCCACTGATACTATAGATTTACAAGAGGACCTTAGGTACTAGGAATTACCTATCAAAATTCTTGACACACTTACAAAGCAAACTAGAAATTCAACAGTCAAGTTATGTCGTGTGCAATGGAGCTGATACGGTGAAGCAGAAGCTACCTGGGAGCGAGAAGATGCTCTAAGAAAAGAGTTTCCCCATCTATTTAGGAACCAGCCGAATCTCAAGGATGAGATTCATTTTAAGTGGGGTAGGTTTGTAACAACTCGAAAATCCGAATCTAAAAATCACTCAAACTTGAAAACTTCAAAACCTATTTTAAAATCTAATTTCAAATATTGCAAAACTATTCTCGAGCCCCATTCATTTTCCATCCATAATCCATCCCAAGATCCCCCTTTAATCCGTTCGTCCTTTGATGGATCTGCACCGACACTACGGTGTTCTTGTTACGATACCCTACTTGTGGGTAAAGTGTACACCTCTGCAGAGTTAAAACCTATTTGAATAGTCGTGTCTACGGTCTTGGATGAGTTATGGCTTGGTCACATAACTAGCTATTTGGAAAAGATGGGCAAACCTTTTGGTGAAAAAAGTTGGATTTTGAAAATATCCAGCAAGTGTGCCATGTGCTACCATGGTCGGGGTGTCCAGTAGCTCTTAAAACTTGGATCCTTTGTGTAGGATTACCTCACTCTTTCATAATGACTATAAATGTTGTATTTATGTGTTTTGAAAAACCACTTTATAAAATCACACCTTGCATGTGTATAAAAGATTGCTTTCTGCAAAATAAACCTTGGCCTAAATTACCTTTATGCATGTATTCTATTATCCCTTTCCGTAGGGTGGGGTTGGATTTGTTGAGTGCGTATGTACTCACCCTTACTTTGTTGATACAGAGAAAGACCCAGACTACGTCGCTGGTGAAGCTTTCGAGTAGAAGGTCGCCTCCGCACCCAACTTGCCTGTGGCGTTGGGCTGTTAAGGATGCTTCCGCTGTCGTGCAGTGCTGCTTGCTACTTATGGGCTTGCATGTCCATAGGTTGCATCTACAGCCTGTTTGTGTTGTATCTCTTTTGGGTCGATATTACTCATCCACTTCCTAGAGAGTTGTACGGCTTTTGAACTATCTGCTGAATAAATGTGTGTACCAGCCTTCCTAGGACTGGTATTTGTATCACATTTAGTCCCTATGCAAATAGGGGCGCTTCAATGGTGTATAATATTACGTACAATTGTTTAGGTAATGATATGGTTATGTTTATTTAGATAACGATATAGTATGTTTATATACACGTAGAAT